>NC_057742.1:25894374-25954709 GCF_004010195.1 Chiloscyllium plagiosum
CAAGAGCGACTCCCCTCCCCCCCCCCCCCCCCTCCTCTCTCTCCGCGTGTGTCCTCCACCGCCCCAGCCCAGTTCTGCTCTGCAAAGAAAAACAACTCCCTCCCTCCCTGCTTCAATGCACCAGGCTGGAGGCTCCCAAGGTCAGCGGCGACTCCCTACCTTTCCCCCCCCCCACCACCCCCTCAACCCCCGGGGGGAGCGAGTCCCCCGATCCCTCCCGGAGGCTCCCTTCCCCTTCCCGCTGCCGTGACACCGGAGCGCGGCTGCAGCCTGCTCCCAGACATGGCGCCCCAGTTCCGGCTCCAGCGAGCTCGGGCACGGCCATGTTACAGAATACAAAACATCATCCTTTTTTTATAATAATCTTTTTTTTAAAAAAAATTAAGACCAAGCCGGTGCAACCAGAGCGGAAAATGCCGGGAGGGGGGAATTTGTTTTTAAAAAACATATTGCATTTGATAAAATGATTTTTTAAAAAAATTCCAGCACTAGTAAAAACTCAAGATTTGAAACATATATAACGTTGAGGATTTTGTGCGTGCTCCCAATGGACTCTGTCTCCAGCCTTTGGGGAGGGGGGGTGCGATGCAGTCGTGTTCGGATTCCGATCCGCCATGTGAGTGCTGTAGCCCGGCTTAGAGCGCGGCACAAACCCCGCCACAAAAATACAACCCTTCCCCCACCCCAACCAAACAAAAATGCAAACCCAACCTCACCTTTTAGAAAAGGCTTATTTTTCCCCGAAAAAAAAAATTCCACCGCACGAGGGGTGGGTAGGAGGGAGAAAAAAAAAACCCCAGCACTCACCGTCCTTCTCTTCCGAAGATCTTATTTGTTAAAGAAAGGGAGGAAAGAGATTTTCAAACAAAAATCTGGGCGAGCCAAAAGGAGAAGCGACTGCAGCGGGAGGATCCGCAGAGAGAAAGGAGGAGGAGGTGGAGAAGGAAGGGAGGGTTGGAAAGAAAAAGAGAGAGAGAGAGAGAGAGATCCAGCGAGCCAACGCCGATTGATGAGCGGTCCGAGTCGGTGGGGGCAGCCCGGGAACCTCGCACTCCGCTCGGGAGGGAGAGCGGATGGAAAATGGGAGGCGAGCGAAGGGGGGAGTGGGTTGGGAAGGGGGGTGGTGGAGGAGGAGGGGAGGGGGGGATAGAGAAGCCGCCAGAGACAAAAGGGGCCGGAACCGAGAGGCAGAGTGAATCCGAGACAGCTTTGCCCTGGCGCGGCCACTCGAACCAACCAGCTTCCTGCTGCTGGCGACAAGAGGCGGCTCCACGGCGTGACCGTGTCGGCACAGCCCCAGCGCCGAGCCCTCGCACAGTCTGTGTCTGAGCACAGCCCCAGCGCCGAGCCCTCACTCTCTGTGTCTGAACACAGCCCCAGCGCCGAGCCCTCACTCTCTCTCTGTGTCTGAGCACAGCCCCAGCGCCGAGCCCTCACACAGTCTGAGCACAGCCCCAAGCCCTCACTCTCTGTCTGAGCACAGCGCCGAGCCCTCACTCTCTCTCTGTGTCTGAGCACAGCGCCGAGCCCTCACTCTCTCTCTGTGTCTGAGCCCAGCGCCGAGCCCTCACTCTGTGTCTGAACACAGCCCCAGCGCCGAGCCCTCACTCTCTCTCTGTGTCTGAGCACAGCCCCAAGCCCTCCTCTCACTCACTGCGTGTCCGAGGGCAGCCCAGCACCGAGCGCTCACTGTCTGGATACAGCCCAGCGCCGAATTTCCTCCCCCCTCCCTCTCTCGCTGTATCTTGAGTACAGCCCAGCGCCGTCTCTCGCTGTGTAGGCACAGCCCCAGTGCCGAGCCCTCACTCTGTCTGGGCAGAGCCCAACGTCGTGTATTTCTCTCTTGCTCTGTAGGCGCAGCCCAGCGCCGAGTTCCCTCTGTGTGTGTGTGGGGCTGGGCAGAATACGAGGATCTCTGTCAGGACAGAGCCCAGCGCTGAGTCCACTGTCTCGCCAGAGCCCCAGCGTGGATTCTTCCCTCCCCTAGTCGGTGTAGCCCAATGCAGATCCCTTTCGCCCTGTGTATGTGTCGGTGCAGCCCAGTAGCAGATCCCCTTCGCCCTGTGTATGTGTCGGTGCAGCCCAGTTGCAGATCCCCTTCGCTCACCCTCAGACTGTGCTCTACTGGCAGGAGCTCACGTACTCTTTTATAATGCATTTTTAAAAAGAAAAAAAAATTCTCCACTACCAGCCATTTCCCTTTAATAAAAGGTTTGAAAGGAGGTTAAAAAATACAATGAAATGCTTTAATCGGAAAAAAAAGAGCCCTTACCGCTCCGTCTTGCGGAAAAAAACACAAGGGAAGCTGTCTCTGAACTCTCGCCAGATCCGCGGCACTGGCCCCGGGCGTGGACGCTTTCTAGTCCCCGTTGAGAGCCGGCATGCTTCGCGATACTTCCGACCTCTCCAATCGCCTTTTTCCGGATCAGCTCCTTCCCCCATCCCCCTGCTCTCCACCGACTTGCTCTGCTGTTGTAAGCCGCCTTACATTCAGCCCGTCTCTCGAAGCAGAAGAGGTGTCCCACGGAGAGTGGGTGTTTTGGCGAAACCATATAGATGTCCAGCGGAGGAAGAGAAACACCATCTTCTCCTCCCTCATGTCCCCCCCACCCCTGTCTTTCAAGGCAGCAGAATATCTTCTCCAACAAGACGCGAAGTTTTTTTTAAGAAGGGTGGAGGTGAAGTTTGCTGTTACTTTGAGTTAGCGGGGGTGAGAATTGTGGTTAAACTGAATCGAAAAAAGCCACTTCTCTTGCACCAAGAGCGACAGCAGAGAGTGTTGTTTGTTCCCCGGACTAATTGCTAGTGTTAAATAGTTAGTTGCAGTGAAGTGCGGCGCTTACACATAGAACATTGAGCCCGAGCTTTCTTTGCTACATTTTTATTTAATTTCCAACTCCACCTTTTGTTGTCTCGCGCGTCATCCCCAGCCCAGCCAATGGAGATGAAAATTGCCTGAAATAAATTAATGAATTTCCACAGTATGGGGCGGGAATTTTAAAGGGAAAGGTTTTTTTTGGGGGGGGGAAGAGGGAAAAAGGAAAAATTAAATTGGAAGTTACCCTTTCTGTTCTGCTCACCAAGGTATTGTCAGTTCGTTGAAATGGGAAGGGTACGCTCGAGTTATCCAGGAGCTCTGAACCAGGGCTCGGGGGGGGGGGGGGGAAAGTTTGCACCTCCAAGCCAGACTCGGTTGTGGTAACCCCAAAACGGTTGCCTTGTGTGGACATTTTCCGACGACCGGGGGTGAGGGGGGAAACAGCGGATCAAATCCCAATCGCGTTGCAGGAGTCCCCGGCGAAATCTTCCTGCTTCAGCGTAAAAGTTGGGGCAATCTTCAGTCTTGGGCGAGTGCACTGAACGCTGTGTCACATTGTAACTACATCGACATAAGTTATGTCGCAAGAGTGATCGGGGGGGAGAGAGCCCAGACCAAGGGAAATATGAAACAAGGCTTGGTTGGGAATGGAGGAGTTTCCGCGCACCTGTCCATCACAGCGTTGGTGCCTCCTGTCGTGACGATTTAATGGGGAGGTTTCCACTAAGCCTTGCCCCTTTAGAAGCTGATATTTTGCATACATTTGATAAAAGCGTTTTAAGCAACGAGTAATAGCCAAGTCTCACTCATGAGTTACAACCGGGGCAAATTTACAGCGCTCGAATGAAAAAGAGACCTAATTATTTATTGATAATTTCGCACTTTCCATGTCGTCAGCAATTTCCGCCTGCGATTTTCCGTCGTGCGGAATTCTTGCAGTTGCCATAGATTTGGAGTCAGCAACCATTAAAGTGTAGGCTGGATTGAATGGTTACTATTTTATTCCATAAAAGGAGTGAATCAATGGCTCAATGTAGCTTTGTTCTGTATTTTTTTTTTTTAAAAATTAGCTTATTTTCCCCCTTCCGTTCTACCTGGCCCTCTGGAAAGAAGATGCCCCACTTGCTCCCGGGGTTACTACCAGCTGCTGAGAGTTGCAAAAGAACAGCACATAGTGGCCCCACCTACGGATTGCATTACTTCCCTCCCCGCCTCAGCTCAGCTCTCGCTGGTTAAAAAGTAGGACTAAAGGCCGAGTTCTCTTAAATCGGACCGATAGTGCTTCTCCGTCGCTTTGGCTTTCCTCTGCCGAAAACTAACACCCAGTCCCGTCCAACAAGCGTTTATGATCCAGAGGCCATCCTACAACAGTTATGAATTCTCTCTACTGTATTCAATGAGATTTGAGCCTGATAGAAATACAAATAGAATGGAGCCTTAGAACGTACAAACGATGAATTTATGTGATTTCTTCAACAGCTCCTGACACGGCCTTTTACCTCTATCACATCGTTTCGAATGGAAACACAAATGTTAAAGTTATGTGTACCAATTTCTATTTCGAAACGAATCAACCTTCACTATCGTACGCTCCTATTCACTATATGTCTGTTTCCTGTGTTGAGATCTTTGGAGAATTGTTATAAGTGTCACTCACACAATATCCTCTAATCCGTACACATCTTGATATTCTTTAATAGGATACATCGCCAATGACGTTGTACCAATCAATTTGTTCCAATCAAAGTTGTGCAGAGTAAAACCATTGTTTTCCGTGCTCCAATCTAAACTAACCACGGCCTTCATTGCCGTTCCCTGTTAACACTGGGAAATAAAACCATTTGAGGCACCGGCCCTTGGAGGGGAGGGACTCTCCTGCAGCGCGCCGGCGGGAGTGAGTGACTGTCTGCGTGCTGGGACTCTCCTCCACTATCGCCTTAGGAAGGAAGGAAAAAAGAAGGAGAAGGAGAAGGAGAAGAAGAAGGAGAAAGGCAGGAGGTGGGAGCCTTTTTGGTCTGGCTCCTGGCAACCTTGTGTTAAAACCATTCTGTTTACAGTTCGGGACCTTGGTCTCACATTGGCTCCGATGACCTTCCGACCTCATAGTTACACGATTACTAAGACCGCTTATTTCCATCTTATTAATATTGCCGCGTTTTGGTTACATCTAGAGTAACCCTGTGCAATTCTGCTCCTTGTATATTTAAGGTTGCTGAAAATTCTGACCTATCCTTATTCATACTAAGTGCTATCACCCTCTGCTTGCTGAGCTACACTGGCTGCTGGTCAAGCAACATCATTTTAAAATTCACACCCTTTATTTTCAAATCCCGTGCTAGTCTTAACCATGTCTAACTTTGATAACCACCTACAGATCTCCAAGCTACCTGTGTTTAGATTAGATTAGATTACTTACAGTGTGGAAACAGGCTCTTCGGCCCAATAAGTCCACACCGATCTGCCAAAGTGCACCCACCCAGACCCCTACATTTACTCTTGCACCTAACACTACGGGCAATTTAGCATAGCCAATTTACCTAACCTGCACATTTTTGGACTGTGGAAGGAAACCCACGCAGACAGGGGGAGAATGTGCAAACGCCACACAGTCGCCTGAGGCGGGAATTAACCCGAGTCTCTGGTGCTGTGAGGCAGCAGTGCTAACCACCGTGCCGCCCAATTCTGTTCTCTATAACATCACTGATTTTAGTTGCCTCACTATTGGTGATCATGCCTTCAATTGCTCAGGATCCAAGTACTGGAGTATTTTCCCTTAACGTCTCTACTTTGCCTTCCTCCTCTAAGATAATCCTTAAATCCACCTCATTCTACCAGCTAGAAGGGCAAGGGCAGCAGAACTGTGCCACATTCAACTTCCTCTACAAATGACCCATCAAACTGAATTGGAAATACATCTCTGTTCCTTCACTGTCACTGGGACAAAATCCTGGAACTCCCTTCCAAGTCAAGCATTGTGGGTGTACTGATGCCCAAATGTTCAATGAAATCCCTGATTTTGGAATGGCCATTTTATGGCTGGTGACCATGCAGTAGTTTGGTCAGACTTCCTGGCTGGATTGCCATGCCTGCTTCACACTCTCTCTGTGTATGTATTTCTTTTTGCTAGCAGAGGAGCTACATAGGTAATTTGTGGCTTCCCTTCTATTGGTGATTTCCCTTCTCCAACAGTTTATTACTGTACACAATAGAGAAATAATACCTGAAGGATCACTGAGATATGAGACATTGTCCTTATGTTTTGGTGAATATGTGAATTCATTCCCTTGTACTAAATCCTCTCCCACCAGGTCTGTTTTATTATAAGATTCTTCACAATGTCTTTAACCTTGTTTATAACTTTCTTTCACATTCTAACTGATACTCCCTTGTAGTGGGAATGGGTACATCCTCTTTTTTCACATATTTTTCCAGATCTGAGCGTTCTGTTATTATTTCCAATTCTTCTTCCTTCTGGACCATTACAGGCTATGATGTTGCCCCCATTGATTTGTGTCTGTCAATTAAATACGAAGTGGAAAATCAATTGGGTAATATTTCATTGCTAGTGCCCATCCTGGTAAGCAGTGCCTCTTGTTACACAATATTATCCTTGGCCCTTATTGTTCAGGTCATTGCTCAGGGTTGGCCTACAGGCCAGTCTTTACTTCACATTCATGTTTGAGCTCAAATCCACATTAATATCCAATTGTCAAAGCAGGAATAGGATAACACTACCATCCATAGGCCTGAGACTATCCTATTAGGTCTACTGCATATGTCTGATTTCCCCTCTGGATTGTGTACTTGACCAAAGGAGCATACTGTACCCATTCATTGTTGTATCCCACTATTCTGTATTTGGGACAATAGTTGAGCCTCCTTGTCTTGCAAATGTGGGACTGCTGCCACGACTCCCACCAAGTGCTGATTGGGTTTCTCACAAAGGGCCTTAATGGGATATAGCCTGATGACCTTTCTAATACGATAGCTGGTACTGTCTCTCTCGTATGGGTGCCAATCTTGGATAGTTCAGTATACTGGTGGATATGTAGGGTGCTATCTCCACAATGGATGAAAGAGTTTGGTTTGATAATTTGTAACCTGGTGGTGGTATGGAACTGTGAGAATTTCCATCTTGGGATGTGGGACCATTTGCTTGAATTTACAGGAAATGCTCTCAATTCAGATTTTGAATTGCAAATTGAATATCACTTTAAAAAATGGCAAAGATTTTACAACGTGCCAATTGACTATTATGAGTGATATGGTGCTGGCCTGGGAAAGCAATGATGGTGAAAGGAAGAGGAAAGTGGGGACACCACTCAAAGTATTTTCATTTTCCTCTGAACGTCCAGCCTTCTCTATCATCCCTTGTGCAAGCCAGGCTATAATGGGGTCAAGCTGAATGACCCTGGACGAGCTCAAACTAAGAACTATTAAGTATAGTATAGGTGGCTAAATGCTGTCAATTGCATTTTTATAGCGCATTCCATCACTTTAGTGATGATTGAGAATAGACTAATGGATCAATAATTTACAAGCTTGAATTTGTCTTGCTCTCTTTTTGGACAGGAGATAAATGTGCAACTTCCAACTTTGTTGGGTTGGTGACAGTGTTGTAGTTGTACAAGCCAGAACCTCACACGCCATTTCTTTCTCATGACCAGATCTGCATGATTTGGCAGCCGCCTCAGGAACTCTCAAATCCACAGGCCAGGTGGGTATATCTTAGCTGACAGGGCAGGGACATTGTCTGCTGATGTGACTTGGACTGCACTATATAGAAATTGTCAAATGTTTAAGTTCAAGAAATTATAATGCACCAAGTGTCTGCATGTGAGCGTTTGGTAAAAATGTTAAGTTTCCTATTTTTGTTATGCCATGTGAATTAATTTCATACATGTATTGGTAAGGTCCTGGGGAATGTTGCTGAACGAAGAGACCTTGGGATTGCAGGTTCATAGTTCCTTGAAAGTGGAGTCGCAGATAGATAGGATAGTGAAGAAGGTGTTTGATATGCTTTCCTTTATTGGCCAGTGTGTTGAGTATAGGAGTTGGGAGGTCATGTTGCGGCTGTACAGGACGTTAGTTAGGCCACTGTTGGAATTCCATGTGCAGTTCTGGTCTTCCTGCTATAGGAAGGATGTTGTAAAACTTGAAAGGATTCAAAAAAGGTTTACAAGGATGTTGCCAAGGTTGGAGTGTTTGAGCTATAGGGAGAGGCTGAATAGGCTGGGGCTGTTTTCCCTGGAACATCAGAGACCTTATGGAGGATTATAAAATCATGAAGGGCATGGATAGGGTGAATAGAGAAGGTCTTTTCCCTGGGGTGGGGGAGTTCAAAAATAGAGGGCATAGTTTTAGCGTGAGAAGGGAAACATTTTAGAAAAGGGATGTAAGGCGCAATGTTTTCACACAGAGGATGGTGTGTGTGTGTGGAATGAGCTGCCAGAAGAAGTGGTAGAGGCTAGTACAACTACAACATTTAAAAAGTATCTGGATGGGTTTATGAATAGGATATGGGCCAAATGCTGGCAATTGGACTAGATTAATTTAGGATATCTGGTTGGCATGGACAAGTTGGACTGAAGGGTCTGTTTCTGTGCTGTATATCTCCATCACTCTGTGATTCTATAGTGGCATTGGCACATCTTGCCCATTATTACAATGTTCTGAATTCTTTAATTTGCTTATTGATGAATGTCAACACATGATGGGATTCATTGAGCAAATATGTAATTTGTCATTGAGTAGTTGCATGACTGTTTAATGCAACATGAAGTTGGGTTTTGGGTTATTGTCCTTGCGATGGGGGTGGACTAAAGGACTTCATTTGTTATGCTTCCATGGTATTAGTGTATTCTGAGTGAAAATGGACCAGACTGATTCTGAGAGGTTGGCCCAGCTTCATCCTCCTCTTTTAAGTTCTCTTCCATTTGATAATGAACTCCTTTGCCTTCATCCACTTGCATTTCTTTCTACCGTGCAATCATTAGCTTGATGCACACTGCTGTTAATTCAGCAGGCCTCTTCTAAGAAGTACTAAACACAGTCACCAGCCTATCTAAGTGCACCTTCAACATTCCAGTGGCTTGATCTTGGCATTCCTGCAGTGGTGGAGCCTGTCACATGCATCATTAAACAAATGCCTGGATTTCTTATCACTAATGATTCTGTTAAGTTTAAAAATGGATGAACTGGAGCTGGGTTGCACTCCCAGTCGAAAAATAAAAAAAATGAAAAGAATTAACATTTCATCTGCTTGTGTACCATGACATTTAAAATTACACAGTGCAGGTCAGAAAGCTGTTTGATGAGTAGATTATCTGCAAATTTCCCAATCATGCCTCAAAAGAAGTACTGGTGTAATAGTGATGTGACTGGTCTAGAAACCAAAAGTGGTAGCTAATGCTCTGGTGCGCAGGCTCAAATTCTACGCTGCCAAAATGTCAATATTAGGCAAAAATATTAAGCCAAAGTATGAAGATGAGCCCTGATCTCATTGAATGGCAGAACAGGCTTGAGGGCATGAATAGTCAACTTCAGTTCCTATTTCTCCAACATTTAAATCTTGTTCAGAAAAAAATGCTTCCCATTAACTTGCCGCTAACTTTGTTCAAGTAACTGTGCAGTTCTATCTTCGATTCTTTCCATTATGATTCTGAACAAGCAGTTATAATTACTGTCTCCAAAATGGTCACACAAGTCTGATCAACTTTAATTTCTAGAACTATATTTAGATTTTAGAATTGTTTTGTTATGTGCTGTCGAGAAAAGTGCCTTGAATGCAGGACAAGAATAATTGTGCTCTCTGTATCTTTCACGCTGTTTGTATCTCAGTTCGCAAGGTGATGGGGGAAATGTAGGAGATTGGCACCAGATTATGATGCTTGCTCAAAGTGCTAGTGCAGGCACTGTGGGTCGATGGCTTCATTCTGTACTGTAATAATTCTGTGAATCTGTAATAGTTGGGCAGTTGAAATCCTCAGATATTATTGCCTATTGTTTATGCACTCAGGCATTTACTTACCTATTTTTCTCCTCTTGACTCTTTCCCACTATTTGTAGGTCTTATGTATTTGCTCAAAGTGTAGCTGCCCTATTCGTGGTTATGAACTCAAACTTATATGGTCTCTCCTCTCCTCATAACTCTTCTGAATTCTTTGACCAACAATGCTACATTTCCATCTTCTTTATCCCCTATTCCATCCTGCCAGAAAACTCTATATGCAGGAATGTTGAGCTGCCATCTTGCCCCTTTTCAAGCCAAGTTTTTGTTGGAACAATGATTTTCTTAGAATCCCTACAGTGTGGAAACAGGCCCTTTAGTCCAACAAGTCCACACCGACCCTCCGAAGAGTAACCCACCCAGACCCGTTCCCTCACATTTACTCCTGACTAATGCACCTAACCTACACATCTTTGGATTGTGGGAGGAAACCAGAGCACCCATAGGAAACCCACACAGACATGGGGAGAATGTGCAAACTCCACACAGGCAGTCACCCAAAACTGAAATCAAACCCAGGTTCCTGGTGCTGTTAGGCAGAAGTGCTAGCTACTGAGCCATCGTGCCGCCCCAAGCATGACATCATGCTTCCATGTACCAATCTGTGACCTCAGCTTTATTTGATGTTCTCCATGTATTTAAATATTATATCCTTTATCCTTCCATATTCCTGCATATTACATTTTTAAATTCCTGCTTCCTCTTTTGTTAAGAGTTATAGTCATAGAGATGTACAGCATGGAAACAGACCCTTCGGTCCAACCCGTCCATGCCGACCAGACAACCCAACCCAATCTAGTCCCACCTGCCAGCACCCGGACCATATCCCTCCAAACCCTTCCTATTCATATACCCATCCAAATGCCTCTTAAATGTTGCAATTGTACCAGCCTCCACCACATCCTCTGGCAGCTTGTTCCATAATCGTACCACCCTCTGCGTGAAAAAGTTGCCCCTTAGGTCTCTTTTATATCTTTCCCCTCTCATCCTAAACCTATGCCCTCTAGTTATGGACTCCCCGACCCCAGGGGAAAGACTTTGTCTATTTATCCTATCCAAGCCCCTCATAATTTTGTAAACCTCTATAATGTCACCCCTCAGCCTCCAACACTCTAAGGAAAACAGCCCCAGTCTGTTAAGCCTCTCCCTGTAGCTCAGATCCTCCAACCCTGGCAACATCCTTGTAAATCTTTTCTGAACCCTTTCAAGTTTCACAACATCTTTCCGATAGGTCATTTGCAAAATTTCTGCTTCCTGTTCCGTGCTCTGAATTTACTCTCATGTCCCCATCCCCAAATCTCTCTGCAAGGATATTTATCTTGGTCTTGTACAGTTGTCGTCCATTCAGCTTATACCCCAGAATGGGTCTCAGTGCCTCAGCAATCTGATGACGAATTTGCTGCAGTAATAAATTATGAATGTAAAGGTTTAGAGTTAGTCGAAGAGGGGATAGAGACCTATACTCAAGGTACTCAGAAGTAGTTTGTTTTTGTGTTGAGTCCCGATGCCAACTCATTGCAACAGACAGTATCCACTTCACAAGAGGATGCTTCAAACCCGCCAGTGGCATCCTTACAGCTTTTGTACAGGGCAACCTACAATAACATGAGAATCATAAATCATTGTAATACAGAGACAAACTAATTGGCTCTTCAGGTAGGTGCAGTGATATGTAAATGTGAAAAAGATGCCAGTCTCTTGTTAAAATGGACTTGGCATTTGAAGTTGGAAAGAAAAAAAAACGTTGTGTGTAGGAGTGCTATTGCAGTTTGGCCTAAATTTTGGATTCAAGGAGAAGGACACTATAAAAAAAAGGCACTTGATGTGACATTCTTGATGATGCTTCACTTTTGGCATACTTATAGAGCTGTATAGTATGGAAAAACAACCTTCGGTGCAACTTGCCCATGTCGACGAAATATCCTAAATTAATCAAGTTCCATTTGCCAGCATTTGGCCCATATTCCTCTAAACCCTTCCTATTCATGTAACCATCCAGCTATCTTTTAAATGTTGTAATTGTACCAGCCTCCATCACTTCCTCTGGCAGTTCATTCTGTACACACACCACCCTCTGCATGAAAACATTGCTCTTTAGGTCTCTTTTAAATCGTTTCCCTCAACCTTAAACCTATGCCCTCTAGTTTTGGACTCCTCTACCCTTGGGAAAAGACCTTGGCTATTCACTCTATCTATGCCCCTCATGATTTTATAAAACTCTATAATGTCACCCCTCAGCCTCTGACGCTCCAGGGAAAATAGCCCCAGCCAATTCAGCCTCTCCTTACAATTCAACCCCTCCAACATCCTTGCAAATCTTTTTTGAACCCTTTCAAGTTTCACACCATCCTCCCTATATAATGGGTACCAGAATTGAATGCAGTATCCCAATAGTGGCCTAACCAATGTCTTGTGGAGTTGCAACATGATGTCCCAGCACTGACTAATAAGCACAAGCATACCAAATACTTTCTTCACTACCCTGTCTACCTGTGACGCTACTTTCAAGGAAGTCTGAACCTGCACTCCAAAGTGTCTTTGTTCAGCAACACTCTCCAGGACCTAACCATTATTAACATGTTCATATTGACAGGAAATAAAGTATTTTATTATATACCAGAACATTTAGCTAGTTTGCTACTGAGTGAAGCGGGGAAGACCACACAACATGTAATGGCATCGTTTTGTGCAAACAAAACCTTTGTGAATGTACATATCACATGTTCCATAGAGGAGGAATTACAGATAATCAATATTTTCATGGGCATTGTCAACTGATGGATGGTGCTTAATATGGAATAGAATGTGGTGCAATGGAGTCCACAATCAGTTGAAGTTAATGCATTTACTTTTAATTTTTCAGGGATGTGAATCTAACCTAATCTAAAAGAAAACAGAATTTAGAATAACTTAATTATTTGAAAATGCAACTGACTCAATGTAGCAACTTAACTAAGGAGCTGTTCAAATTCCGGTAACATCCCATAGATACACCCCTTGGCAAAAGGTAATTCAAGCTCACGTTCTTACAGGCAGGAGAGATTTCAGAGAGAGAAGCCAGTCAGAAATCATCTGCTAAAGCTTGGAACCTTTCTCCACTGCAAGCAGCTTCTCTGCTACAACTAAACCAAACTAGAGAAACCTGAACTGGCCGCTCCCCTGCCATTGTTAAACTAGGGTCTTTCCAGATATTTTAGCACCTCTGCTTTTACGACCTCTCTTAAAAAAATACCCAAGGACAAAATAACATTCTTAAAGCGACAGCATCATCATATCAATCAAGACCTGATTCTTGTGTTTGAGCTGCAAGAGACCTTGCATGCACATATGGGGACCTGTGATTCTGACATTGGTGGTGTGTAAGGTGAGGTGATTCTGCAAGATAGGATTTACATGCATTTGGGGAGGCAAAGATGGATTAAAGATAGTCAGCATGGCTTTGCGTGAGGGAAATCGTGTCTCACAAACTTGGTTAAGGTTTTTGAGGTAGTTCAAAAATATTGATGAGGGCAGCAGAGTATATGTTGTTTACGTGGGATTTGGAAAGCCTTTGACAAGGTTCCAATAGACTAATTAGGAAAGTTAGATCACATGGGATTCAGGGTGAGCTTGCCAATCAGATACAAAATTGGTTTGATGGTTGGAGACAGAGAGTAGTGGTGGAGAGTTGTTTTTGGATTGGAGGGCTGTGTCCAGCAGTGTTCCGTAGCAATCAGTGCTGGATCCACTTTTGTTTGTTATTTATATAAATGATTTGGATGAGAATTTGGGAGATAGGCTAAGTAAGTTTGTTAATGACATGGAAATTCATGGTATAGTGGACAGTGAAGAAGGTTATCTAAGATTAAAAAGACGGAGTATATTTTGGGTAAGTCCAAGATATTGCATTTTGGTGAAACAAACAAGGGCAAGACTTATACAAGGTCGGAGGTGGTGTTGTAGAACTGAAAGTCCCAGAGTTCAGGTACATAATTCTTTGAAATTTGCATCATATGAGACAAGATGGTTAAGAAGGCATTTAGCCTGCTTGCCTTCATTGCTCAGATCTTTGAATATAAAAGTTGGGATGTCACGTTGAGGTTGTACAGGACTTTGGTGAGGTCTCCTCTGGAGTACTGCATACAGTTCCGGTCACTCTGCTTTGGAAGAATATTATTAAATTGGAGAAGGTTCAGAAGAGATTTAGGTTAGATAGACTGGGACTTTTTCATTGGAGCATTGGAGGTTTATAAAATCATGAGGACTGTGGATGAGCTGAATAGCAAGGATCTTTCCCCTATGGTAGGGGCATTCAATACTAAGGGGCATATATTTAAGGAGATAAGAGAAAGATTTAAAAAGGACCTGAGGGGCAATTTCTTTTTAACAGAGTGTGGTTCTTATATGGAATGTAAGAGGAAGTACATTATTTTAATGTAGGTTAAGTGTGCTGTCTTTTAAAGATTTTATGTTGACTCATTTCTGCGGGCATTTGACCTCAAAACAAGAAGACGCTTTAGCCCCTTTCAATGTTGCTTTGCTTTCAAAGATGGATAGTCCCACCAATCATATTGCAAATGTTTAAAATGTTGAAAGTGATCCTTGGAGATACTTTGACATTTTTGAATTACAAATTCTGGGATCCAGTTTTCTCTTGAAGTTGAAATAAACCACATGGCAGAGTGAATATACAAATTAAATTGAGGCCATTGCAGACCTCAGAACAACCGTAAAGAACTGAGCACATCCAAACACACTCCGAGGGTTTAATACCAGTGCCTTGAGCCTCTCCTAGTTTAATCTTAATCATACTTCCCTCTGGTTCGTATTTTTCAATGAGCTGTGACTGGGAGTTTCGCTCAGTTGATTGGATGGTTAGTTTGTGATACAGAGTGATGCCAATAATGCAGGTTAAAGTTCCATACCAGCTGTGATTACCATGAAGAACTCTGCTTCTCAACTTCTCCCCTTGCCTGAAATATGGTGACCCTCAGCAGCAGTCCTTTCTCTCTAATGACAAAGTAGCTCTAAGGCCTTGTAGGATTATGGTGACTTTATTTTTTTTCATGATTCAACTTCTGTATTTTGTAATATTTGTCAAAGCAGTGCCTGTTCCTTCTTTCCTTCCTTCTATAAACACCTGTAACACACGACTGGCAATTTCAAAACAAAGATCAGAGATGGAATGTGGCAGTTGGTTATTTATCTCGGTGCCATATAAGGGAGTTTTTAAGGTACTATTGAGGAGATCATTGAGATGAAGGTTGCCAAGCAAACTGCTGTGACCTTTTCAGCCAACCTGGACTCCAGGAATCTAGGGAGTGAAAAGGTGAAAGACCAAATCCTGTTATATGGTGATCTGAATTTTCCAGGAAACCAAGTGCAAAGCTGTTGGTTTGCACTTGCAGCAGCTATTGATCAATCCAGCTTTGGTTAGTGATGTGCAATAAACCCAACTACATTTCTTGGTTGCAGTAAAATAGCTTGAAAGGTTATGTAACTAATCCCTAGATTATTTAAATATCCAGGCCAGGATTTTTAAATGCACTTAGCTTTCCCAACCATTCACTAAAGGCAGAATGAAACAAGGTGAGGGAACAGTAAGTATCCATTTCTCCATTCCCATAGTCTAAAAAGATCCACTTGATTCACAGTTACAGACTATTTGCGTATTATGTGTTTTGATCAAGATATTGCTTTTCTATCTGAGGAAGAAATCGCCTCTCTACCAACAATACCTATACATGTAAAATTGAATGCCACATAGTGTCCTAATGACCAAATGTGCCTCCATGTTTGGAAAACACTAATAAAGTGATCATTAAATCTGGATGATTCTATTTGGTAGAGCCCAATATTCAACCACATTGTCTTAATTCGGTCTCAAGTCTGCCTTCTGGTTGATGCACTGTAGCTACAAAGCTGAAAAAAAGAAATGGTTTCATTGAGAGCTTCTAACTCATTGAAGAGGTTAAGGCCAAGCTACATTCAGTAACCTGCTCTGAAAACCCTGCTCACGTGTTAACAGCCGTGACAACTCACAACAAAACAGCTCGGTCAATTCATAACGTTATTATAAAAGAAGTCATTTGCTCGGTTTTCCAGTGTTAAAAGATCCTTGGACTGCATCTTTCCCTCCAAAAAACTAAACACTTCCTTCTTTAGCTATACCTTACGTATCTACCAAGTATCCTCGAAATTTGGCCACTAGTTCTTGAGTTATATTGTTTACAAACAAACAGATGGATGGGTGAAAATATTATGTTTGGCCCACCTTCAGCATCGCAGGTAGTGAAGAACCAGTCAACAGTGCCCTCATGTGGTGTTTTGGTTGTTTTGAACAAATGCGGTGATGTTCCTAACTCTTAGTAACAAAAAAAGTTTTATAAAATATATTGTAAATCTGTAAGTAGGGAACTATTTAAAACAAAACATTTTAAATATATCGGGGTACATTGAATAAGTCAATAATGATTAGGTAATAAATTGAAGCTAGAGAAAGTAAGCAAGAATCTGAAGATTATTTGTTATTTTTAGAGATATTGGGTGACTGGGATTCATTGTCCTTTTTATTTGTTCATGGGATATGGGCATCACTGGCTAGGCCAGCACTTGGTGCCTTCTCTATTTGCTCTTGAAAAAAAAACAAGACTGAACTGTCTTATTGAGCTGCTGTGGTTGTGTTGGTTGGGTACACCCACAGTGCCATTTTGGAGGGAGTCCCAGGATTTTC
The DNA here is from genome assembly GCF_004010195.1 of Chiloscyllium plagiosum. Classification (NCBI taxonomy): domain Eukaryota; kingdom Metazoa; phylum Chordata; class Chondrichthyes; order Orectolobiformes; family Hemiscylliidae; genus Chiloscyllium; species Chiloscyllium plagiosum. The sequence goes on from NC_057742.1 coordinate 25,910,914, forward strand.
ACCAAATGACAGTGAAGGATAAAGAAATGACAATGAAAGGCAAAAAAGAAGACAGTTAAAGACTGTTTAAACATATATAATCTTTATTTTTAAAAAAGTCAATACAAACTGAAAGAAGTACACCACTTAGTAATCAAAGGACTATGAATTTATCAGAAAGATGTTTTCATCTCCATCCCTTCATCTCTCAGAATCACAATATATTTTCACAAATGTTCACTATTTAATATGATGCAGGAAATCCTTTTCAATGATGCCTAAGTAAAAGTTGAATAATCTTAAATTGCATTTTTAAGAAAGTGATGCAAATGTTTGTGTTTTTATGGCTTGCTTTTCCTTTCTCTGAGATATCATGCAGTTAACCTGTACATGAACATCCAAACTCAAATCAGAAAATGAAGCCCAGTTAAACGCAAGGAGTTTCTCTGTTGTGTAGAGTCCAATACAGGAAACTGCTATTTCAGTCAGGCATCAACCTCCACTGTGTTGGGAAGTAGGATTCATTAATGAGAAGTGAGGGATGAATCAACAAAGTACATTTGTCAAAGGGATCAAGAGTAAAATGTGTCAGTAAGTAAACACCAAAATAAAAACAGCACGCAAAGGAATCAGGCAACCTATCTGGAACTTGACTGAAGCTAACTGCATTTTAGAAAAAAGCATCTCACTTGATTAAAATATTCGACAGAGAATATAAACTGCTTTTGTTTGGAGATGAGCCATTCATTTAAAAAAAAAAGAGCATTTATAATCTGTTGAATGAATTTTTTTTAAAGTATGAACTTTCCTTTTTTAAATGGATTGAGGAACAAATTAGTCACTGAACTGTTCCAGAGCATCACATGATACCCTGAGAGATTTAGGGGAGGGCTTGGATGGATGCTTAACCCTCTTTCACAAACCACAATAGACACGAGAGGGTTGGCAAATTTACAAACTCCGACCCCAACCTTTCATGAACTTGCCTGCATCTATGTTAAAAGCAATGGATTTGGGGGACATCTAAGTAACGCACATTGAAGAGACAAGTTGGTGATTGTGCCCTCCATGCTTGCTACCACTCCATGAACTCCCCAATGTAAATCTCCAGTCTACAAAATGCTTAAAAGGACATTTTCCATCATACGCTTGATTCAAAACTGTAAATTTCATCTGATTTCTCGAAAGTTGAATTGATAAAATAATTAGGAATAAAATAACTTACTTTACAAGGAATATTTGATTGCTTTATAGAAACTCAATAACCCAAAATGTACAATAGAGTGAAAATTTAAATGTTCTGAGCTTACCCTGTAAAATGATAGGAGAACATATTTAAAAAATAACATTCTATTGGATTTACAATTGCACATTTGGAATATAATGTAATTGACAGCAATAACTCTTCAATATCATTATCTAGAGCCACAGTAACATTATTTATGATTGAACAAAAAACAGAAATTGTTGGAGACATTCAGCAGGAGTGGCAGCATCTGTGAGGAGAAATCAGAGTTAACATTTTCAGTCCAGTGACCATTTATCAGATGAAGGATCTGATGAAGGGTCACCACACTTGAAAGGTTAACTCTGCTTTCTCCCCACTGATGCTGCCAGACCTGCTGAATGTCTCCAACAATTTCTGTTTTTTGTTCCTGGTCTTCAGCATCTGCAGTTCTTTGTTTTACATTATTTGGGATGCAACTGGAATCAAAATGGGCAATGGCATTAGTAAGTTGGGTTAAAATGGAACCAACAATTAATATTTAAAATTCCATTTGTGCCCTGGTTTAAACAGAGAAAACTGCAGAGTCTTTGAGCAAGTGGTATAAATTTTTATTTCTTGTCAATGAGTCTCTGAAGTTGTCTTTTAAATTTGGGGAAAGAGTGATCGGATTTCGGAATCAGTTTGCCATGATCATAATGTGTTTTCATTTAGCCCCAACTACCTGCTGGTCTTGTAATTTGATACAAAAACAGAATTTGCTGGAAAGGTGCAGCAGGTCTGGCAGCATCTTGAAGAGAAATCAGAGTTAACATTTCAGGTCTGGTGACCCTTTCTCAGCAATCTGAGCACTTCTTTTGGTTTTTATCTTGTAATTTGATCTTTGTACATCTTTAAAGCTAAGACTAAAATAAGCATTGATTATGTAATTAGAAAATTAGACTAGAGTCATTCGTCATCATCTTTGGCTATTAAGCAGATTTTCCTTAACTAACAAAGAAGAATAAGTAAGACGAAGGTGAGTGTTTCTGTTGTCTTGTAAGCCGCCATTTGCAAAGTTCTGTCCTTGTAAGGGCCTGACATCCTCAATTTGGCATCATTGTCTCATCATAAACGTCCTTTCCTTCCTTCTCATCAAAGGTAGGTTCTGCTTCATCACTATCCAACTGCAAATCAAACAAATCAAAGCATTGTTACTTCATTGAATTCCAAGTTGGATATATATTCTGCCATCTTGATGCACCTGTGGGTCCCACCATTTTATTGAAAGGCACGTTATCAACTTGCTATCCACATTGAAAACATAAAAGCTCAAAATCAGACAGCATCAAACAGGAATTGACATCTCAAGTGTTCGACCTGATGTCAATTTTGGAAGCTACTATAAATGAAGAGCTTTTTAAAAAGAATGCAAAAATAGGGAAGAAAAATGCATTTGTAGTAAAATGAAAATATACTATCAGAAAATTAGCCAAAGAAATATAATTTTAAGTCATTGGGTGACAAGCAGAAATCTTGAAAAGGCAGCAGTTATATTAACTGGGGGCAAAGAAGGCATAATGAGAGAAATCAAAAACAAAATGACACATACAAAATACAAGGAATGTGCGAGTTAAAGGAGTTTAGGCAGAAAGGAAAGAAAGATAATTCGGTGGAGGAAGGAAAGCAGGTTCTTACAAGGCTGTGACCACAGTATCTGTGATGTTCCAATAAGGTCCCAAACTAAGCATCAGTATGCTGTCTACCTATCTTTAGAAACACTGTCACCCCTTTCCCTATTATTAGCACCTATTGCTAGAGGAAATATAAGAGCAATAATTAGGGTCTGAGAGAATCAATGTAAATAATGCTGACAGAGGCTAGAAAGGTAACAAGTTCATGAACTTATACAGAGCTTCATTTTAACAGTGTAAAACTGCAAGGATAGAGGAGTCAGACAATGAGAGGGATGGAGAATTTAAATGGTAAGTCAACAGGGAACTTGGAATGTGTGGGAATATGAACAGAATGAAAATGCTCAACAAAGCCATAATCTAGTCATGGTTTGTTTACCCCTGTGTTAAAAGGAAGCACATGATGAGGATATGAATAAGTATCTCAGGATGTCATTAAAAAAAGCAATAAATGTGGGTGACTTTAATCTTATATTGATTGGGGTTAATCAAATTGGAAAGGCTCCATACTATTTCACATACAGAAATAAATTCATAGAATGCTTTGGAAATAATTCTGTAGAGCATGGAAGCAGGCTATCTTTATCTGATAATGGTTAATGAGACAGGTTTAATAAATGACCTTAAAATAAAAGATCCCTTGGGAAGTAGTCATCATTACATGATATAATTTAATATTCAGTTCAAGAGTGAGAAACCTGGGTTGGAAACTTAAATAAGGGGAATTTCAATGAAATGAGGATAGAGTTAGCTAAAGTCAACTGTGGATTGATAATTAGGAATGGGAGTATACCAATGGTTCTTAAAGGGAGTATTGCAGATCACCACTGGAAGGGAAAGTTTATTCAAATATTTAGCCAAAATTTTGTTGTTTCTGATTTTGGGTCTTGTTTCAGTTTTAGTAATGTCAATGGAACATTTTGTTTTTAGGTTTGCCAATTAATTGCTAATACTGAAGCAAATCTTTCTCATAAATCATCATAAAAATTGATATTCATAAAGTACAATGACAAATCAACATAATTTAATTTAAAAATGACCTTTATGGGTCTCAACAACAGAAAAACTTAAACCTAATTATCCACTACCTTTTCTGAGTTCCAGGACATGGCAGAAAGGATTTAACAAGGAGAAGGAGACTTTTCCAATGTAAAATTGCTTCCATTTTAAGTATGTAACCCTAATATTGAGCAGATGTCTCAATGAGAACAAACAAGAGAAGGTTGAAACTTTTTCTCCATCAAAATACATAAAAGTTCCCTCAAGCAGATAAAAAGAGTCAACGTATGCCTGGTTCATAAAGAATGGACAGGAGAAACCTGTCTTCTATAGTTCATAAACAAACACTTTGGTTCAACTCAACTATGCTGACCAGATATCCAAAATTATCCATTTGTCAGTACTTGGCCCATTCCCCTCTAGACCCTTCCTATTCATGTACCCACCCCCAGATGCCTTTTCAATGTTGTACCAGCCTCCATCACCTGGTTCTGGATCAGTGGTGCTGGAAGAGCACAGCAATTCAGGCAGCATCCATCACGTCCACTGGCAGCTTATTCCACACATGCACCAACTTCTGCATGAAAATGTTGCCCTTTTAAATCTTTCCCCTCTCACCTTAAATCTATGTCCTCTAGCTTTGGACTGCACTAACCTGGGGAAAAGATCTTGACTACTCACCCTATCCATGCCCCTTGAGATTTTATAAACCACTATAAGGTCAGTGTCAGCCTCTCACGCTCCAGGGAAAATAGCCTCAGCTATTCAATTGCCATTCTGTTGGACGTATTCCTGGAAGTTTCATCACCTGACCATTCATTTCCAATTGTCCACCTTCACTGATGGACCAACACACCTATTAATCAAAGTGTGCTGCCTGCCCAGGGTAATTGAAAGGTACATAAACTCTGTTACTCAATTAGATGAATTGTCAGTTCATATTATTACAGCTAGCAAACAAAATTGATCAAACACATTATTTTTAAAACTAGTATTTTCAAAGTGATTCTTCTCCCTTTTAGTTGTAATGGTGTCGAGAAGATTAACATTTAATTCTTCATCAGATGCCAAACTATTGTTCCTGTGGATTTTGGCATTCAAGGCTAATACCACCTTGCAGGAGGAAAGTTCAGAAGGCTTTCTTACTTAGGTATTTAAATACTTACACTTTTCATCTCTACTTTCGTGAAGATCTTGTTGAGTACAAACATCCTGAAGGGAACGGTCAGGATGAGCACAAAGGGGAAAGCCAAGGCTGCAACAGATTTGTTGATTGCCCACAGAATTGCAATGCATAGGATCTGAATGAAAGTAAACAGGTGCATACGCCTGGTTCGAACCTAGAGAACAAACATTGAAATTTTGAAGTCATTTCAGGAAGAATCCAAAGCCTTTAACATTCAGTCTGTGAGAAATGATCTTGTTAAAAAAAAAGTTCCTTTCCTTTTTTTGCAAGTTATTCTAGATCAGATTGTCATTGACTTTGCTGGTAGCCTGGAAAGAAAGTGCGATGCTCATAATGTCCTATTTTGTAAGCAATAGATGGGGCCAGCTATTCACTGCACTTGTCATTGAAAGTTCTAAGTGAGTTTGTGCTGAATATCCTGTAATTAAGAGTGATCTTGAAGCAAAAGCCTCAGGGGAGTTCTGAGATCTATGTGAAAAAGGCAAGCATTTTTTTAATCAAGTGCTTCAGGAAGGGCATTCATTTTGAACCAGAAACAAGTTAGAATGTTTAATCTATGCCCAAGCATGTACAGAAATCAAAATAAAGAGTGAAAGGAAGATAGGATGAACAGAAACAGTGTGATAAAAGTGACAGATAGGAAAAGTAAAAACAAATTTATTTATGTTAATTTTTAGAGATCTCAATAATTAAAATCTGAAGGAATGAAGCTTTCTATTTGTAACAATTAATTTTCAGTATCAAAAAGTTTGTAGGAAATGAATTAAGGCCTTTTCCACACTGCTAAAAAATTAGTGGAATAGACAAGTCCTCATTAATTCTGAAGAATTTAGTGGTATCTACCCATAAGAACTGCAGCTTCAAGCTGTTCAAAGTATTTCAATACCAAGTCTCTTATTGCGATACCAGCATAATGACTAGAGAATTAGGCCAAATTAAACAACTATTTACTGACTTTGGATCTTAACTGCACATTGGTGTTTGCACAAAGTTTCTATCTACTTTACACTTGGCAGTAAGCCTTACTGTTATATCTAAAATAATTCTGATCCATTGTGATCAATATCTGCCTCTTCAGCAGATCACGTGTGGTGCTGGAAAAGCACGGCAGGTCAGGCAGCATCCCAGGAGCAGGAGAATCGATGTTTCAGGCAAAAACCTTCATCAGGAAGCTGAATGAATTTTGCCTGAAACATCGATTCTCCTGCTCCTCAGATGCTGCTGTGCTTTTCCAGCACCACACTCTCAACTCTAAACCCCAGCATCTGCAGTCCTCACTTTCGCCTCTTTGGTAGATCATACTGGTTGAATGCAAGAACTAACCTTGCGGACATAGACGCAGTCTGGGTGGTACTTAGGTGGGACCAGGAACAGGAGTATTCGATCAAATAGCTGAATTCCATTCAAAGATGTCACTCCCATGTACAAAAAGATTCCAAACAGAACAGCAAGTGGGATCATACGCAAAACAGGTCCGATCAAAATAGACAAACCTGCAAAATTAAACCATTCAACATATTGAGAGAACATTTAATAGATTGATTTACAACCAAGTTTTATACTTGTTTGCCTAAATAATTGATTCACAATTTGCAGGGAGTGGTCAGATGAGAGAGCTATTGGTGCAAAGTGATGGATACTATTGGTTTCTTACTGCTCTGCCAGTCAAAATAAAGTCTTTGTTATTCAGTACTTGGTCTTATACACATTGTCAGCTCATTGATGTCTGAACACTGACAACTTTTCCATTTTCAGAAAACTATTAATTGACCTTTTTAGAAACTTGAAGGGGTTACAAGTGAATGTACAGTGCTGTTTGTGACATGTTGCTGTGTGCAAATCAGCTAAAACAAAGTACATTGCAACAATAACTACACTTCAGAGTAACTTCTTCATACTGTAAATTGCTTGGGACCTCTTAAGTTTGTGAAAATTATAAAAGGAATGCAAGACTTTATATTTGTTGCACAATTAAAAAAAAGCATAACGTTTCTCTGGTGCTTCAAACAACATGTGACCTTGACCCAATATCTTGTTTCTGATTTTGATGCTGTCGCTAAGTGCAAAATGGCCACTATTTTCACCTACATAACTGCATGCTAAAGTAGTTAATTTTTGGGAAGTACCTTAGGTGACTCTGTGATTAGATGAGGTACTGTTGTACAATGTGCAATTATCATAGTTCCAATTGCACAACACAATAAATTTTCTGTTTGCTCACAGCTACCTGACAAAACCTCTGCTCGTACTGCAATTGTCATGAATTGGAGGTATAATAGTACATATTTTGTAAAGGAAGTTAATATGGATGCAACAAATCTTAGGAATGGCTTCCAGTAGCCCATTTACCTTCCCTTATGGATTCAATAGACATTGGAACAAAGTATACTTATCTCTAGAAAAATCTCTGGACACATTGCAAATTCAATGAACATATCCAAGAGTGAATGAAAATTCACGATAATGGTTTCCCTGGAGGTGTGAGTACATCACAAAAAGCCTGAAAGATTGAGCTCCCTCTGTACTAATAACTGAAACAGTTAAATGGCTAATTATCTTGAATAAAAGATAATGAGTGGGACTCCACTCCAGATCTAGGCTAAACCAATACCTAATGCGGAAGCATGATACAATAGCTTGGGCATTTTTAAGTTTGGAACTCATTAAGAAATCTGGCTCTAAGTAGACATTCTGAGGAGAATTTATTATGAAAGAAATAACCACAGCTTCTCAACAGGTAGATAAAGAAAGGTAGAGAATAGCTATACTGATCCAAGCTATCACAAACTAAAGAATTTGAATGAAAAGTCCCCGGTTTCAAAATGTTTACTCTGCTTTCTACCCTTGGATCTTGCTAGATCGTTTCTGCTTTTGTTTCAGATCTCCAGCATCCACAGTTCTTATTTTTATGAAGAGCTACAACCTGTACAGATCTAAAAATGAAACAAAACAACATCCACTCACTCATGAACAACAAATGTAAGCATGCACAACAAATGTTTAATGCATGTATTCCAAAAATTATTAACCTTATACTGTTATTTGTCTTATAATATAAATTATTATCAATGACCCTGTGACTGATCTCTCAGGTCATAAGTGCTTCTAAGCGATGTCAACCTACAAAACAACTTACTGAGTAATGCATCTGAAAGACAGGCTTGCTGCAGTAAAGACCTAAAAAAAATCCTTTGAAGAATTATCAAGAATGCAGCTGTACAACATGCACTGAGTTAAAAATCACTCAACAGCAGGTTATAGTCCAACAGCTTCCAAATAAACCTGTTGGATGATAACCTTGGGTTTAACTTTGTCCACCCTAGTCCAATACCAGCTCCTCATATCACAATGTACACTGGCTAATTTGTTCTTACTCACCCACTAGAATAGCAACCATAAGTCCAGTTATTCTCTGTTCCTTTACTTCTTGAATCTGGGGTTTATCACCTGGTGCAACAGATTTGCTCATCACAGTTAAGGCATTAGCATGAGTAACTGTCCTCACGGTGGCAGCACTGAGCCAAGGGACTCCAAAAATGGCACTAATTCCTCCCATTACCACAATCAACAGCAAGTCCACATGGAATCCAGAGCCTTTCACCAGCTTCCGATCTGCTTTACTAATGATAAGTCTGAAAGAGAAACAAACCAGTTAGATGGTTGCATTTTAAGAGCAATTTGGAATCACTATTCACACAAGGAACCATTTATTTAGTGATTATAACCAGAGATAATCATTCTGAAATGGCTACCTTACTTTGTAACATATGGGGTTAATGTCTGTACATTAGATGTGAGAGTACATTATAACTGATATCAGATCACATGGAATTGGAACCTGAGTAAAGAAGGTTATAAATGAAGACCTACTGAACTAGTCAATGTTTATTAGTGTGCAGTAGTTTGGTGTCCAATTTATGCCTGTCTAAGGCTCCTCGAATCTGCTCATATTATTTATGAAAGGACAATGTAGTGTGACCATACAAGAAGATAGTAGGGAGGGTCTTCAAACTTAGACAAATTAGTAGGTTTTATAAAGAAGAGAGGAAGGTCAAAAGATTTAGGGATGGATTTCCACAGCATTATCCCGGCTGGTTGAAAGGCCACCAAAGGCTACCATTAAAGAGAAATAAATAACACGGTAGATCAGAATGAAACAAATGGAGGTCTGTGTGATGCATGGTTATGGGGCAGTGGGGTTTACAGAGATGGAAATGTACAAAGGACTAACAAATATAAAGGAATTTAAACATAAGGATAAGCATTTTAAATTTGAATTTGGAGGGATTGAAACTAGATCAATAATGAAGGGACAGGAACATAGAAACATAGAAGATAGGAGCACGAGGAGGGCATTCAGTCCTTTGAGCCTGCTCTGCCATTCATCACAATCATGGCTGATCATCCAACTCAATATCCTAATCCTGCTTTCTCCCTATAACCTTTGGTCCCATTTGCCCCAAGTGCTATTTCTAGATGCCTCTTGAAGACATCCAATGTTTAGGCATCGACTACTTCCTGAGGTAATGAATTCCACAGACTCACCACTCTTTGGGTGAAGAAATGTCTCCTCATCTCCATCCTAAATGGTCCACGCTGACCCCTGGTTCTAGCCACACCCACTATCATGAACATCCTCACTGCATTTACCCTGTCTAGTCCTGTTAGAAATTTATAAGTCTCTATGAGATCTGAATTCCAGTGAAAAGAATCCTAACCTGATCAATCTCTCCTCATACATCAGTCCCGCCATCCCCAGAATCAGCCTGGTAAAAATTCACTGACTCCCTCAAGAGCAACAGTATCCTTCCTCAGAAAAGGAGACCAAAGCTGCACACAATATTCTAGGTGTGGAGAAAGTGAGGTCTGCAGATGCTGGAGATCAAAGTTGAAACTTTATTGCTGGAACAGCACAGCAGGTCAGGCAGCATCCAGGGAACAGGAGATTCGACGTTTCGGGCACAGGCCCTTCTTCAGGAATGAGCCTGAAGAATATTCTAGGTGTGGCCTCACCAAGGCTGATGTAAGATGAATGCTTATTTCAAACCCACTGACTCCCACACCTCCCCCTGTAAAAACACGATCTCTTACTCCCAATTCCTACGCCTCTGCAGTATCTGCTCCCAGGAGGAACAATTCCACTCCAGGATATCCCAGATGGCCTCCTATTTCAAGGACCACAATTTCCCCTCCCATGTGGTCAAAAACGCCCTCCAGCACATTTCCTCCATTTCCCACAGCTCTGCCCTTGAACCCTTCCAACCACAACAAAGACAGAACCCCACTGGTCCTCACCTTCCACCCCACTAATTTTCAGGTACAGCACATTATCCTCCACCATTTCTGCCACATACAATCAGATCCCACCACCCACCAACCACCCTCCACACCCACCACCTTCTCTTGCCACTGAAAGAAGTGTAAAACCTGTGCCCAGACCTCCCTCCTTCACCTCTGTCCAAGGCCCTGAAGGATCTTTTCACATCCAGCAGAGGTTTACCTGCACATCCAAACACCTCATCTTCTGTGTCTGTTATTCTTGATGCAATCTCCTCTACATTGGGGAGACCAGGACTCCAACTCACAGAATATTTCTGGGAACACGCACCAACCAATCCCATCGCCCTGTGGTCGACCACTTCAACTCTCTCTCCCAGTCTCCCAAGGACATGCAAGTCCTGGGTCTCCTCCACCACCAAATCCAAGCCAGCCAACAACTGGAGAAAGAATGCCTCATCTTCCACCTTGGGACTCTCCAACCAGATGTCATCAACATTGATTTCACTAGTTTCGTTATCTCCCCTCACCCTACCTCACCCAGATACAACTGTCCAACTCAGCATCATCCTCTTGCACTGTTCGACCTGTCCATCTTCCTTCCCACCTATCCATTCCACTCTCCCCTCAGACCTATCACTATCAATCCCCACCTGCATCTGCCTAACTCCTTCCCAGCTATCTTGCCCTGCCCCCATCCTCACCTTCCTATTTATCTCTCAGCCCCCTTCCCCACCTTCCCCTTTGCCCACATTCCTGATGAAGGGCTAATGCCCGAAACGTTGATTCTCCTGCTCGTCGGTTCTGTCTGACCTGCTGTGTTTTTCCAACACCACACTTTTGAACTCAGATCTCCAGCATCGTCACTTTCTCCTCCTCACCAAGGTTCTGTATAACTACAACGAGACATCCCTGTACTTGAAACCTCTCGCAATGAAGGCCAACATACCATTTTCCTTCTTTACCACTTGTTGCACCTGCATGCTTACCTTCAGCGACTGGTGCACAAGGACACCCAGGTCCAATTGCACACTCCCCTCTCCCGATTTACAACCATACAGGTAGTAATCTGCCTTCTTGCTTTTGCTTCCAAAGTAAATAACCTCATATTTATCCAACTTATACTATATCTGTCATTGATTTGCCCACTCACCCAACCTGTTCAGATCATGCTGAAGGATCTCTGTGTTCTCGTCACAGTTCACCCTCCTACCTAACTTGCTATCAACTGCAAACTTTGAGATGTTACATTTTGTTCCCTCATCCAAATGATTAACATATATTGTGAAAAGCTGGGATCCTAGCACCCATCCCTGCGGCACCCCACTAGTTACTGCCTGCCAATTTGGAAAGGACCCATTCATTCCTACTCGTTGTTTCCCCTCTGCCAACCAGTCTCCTATCCATCTCAATACACTTCCACAAATCCCATGCACTTTAATCTTGCACAAAAATCACTTATTTGGGACTTTGTCAAACACTTTCTGAAAGTCCAAATATACCACATCGACTGGCTCCCCCTTGTGAATTCTACTAGTTACATCTTCATAGAATTCCAACAGATTTGTCAAGCATAATTTCCCTTTCATAAATCCATGCTGACTCTGTTTGATTCTGCCACTGTCTTCTAAATACTCCACTATAAATTCCTTGATAATGGATTAGAGAATTTTCCTCACTACCAATATTAGGCTTACTGGTTTTTAATCCTCTGGTTTTCCTTTACCTCCCTTTTTGAATATTGAAGTAACATTAGCTACCCTCCAATTTGCAGGGATTCTTCCAGAGTCTATAGAATCCTGGAAGATGACCACCAATGCATCCATTATTTCTATAGCCACTTCCTTAAGTACTCTGGGATGTAGATTATCAGGCCTTAGGGATTTATTTGCCTTCAATCCCCTCAATTTTCCCAGCACCATTTCTCTACTAATATTGATCTTCCTCAGTTCTTCCCTCCCACTAAATCTTGCACTCTCCAACATTTCTGGTATGATTTGTGTCCTCTTTTGTGAAGACAGAGCCAAAGTATGTATTCAGGTGCTCAGCCATTTTTTTGTCCCCTGTTACACATTTCCCCATTTCTGTCTGTAGGGGACCTAAGTTTGTTTTCACTAATCTCTTTCTCTTCATGTACCTATAGAAACTCTTAGTGTCAGTCTTTATATTCCCTGCAAGCTTACTTTAGTACTGTATTTTCCCCTTTTTAATCAGTTCCTTGGTTGAATTTTTGTTGAATTTTAAACTGTTCCCAATTCTTAGACCTATTGTTTTTCTTGACCAATGTATATACTATCTCTTTGTAATCCATGGATTAGCCCTCTTACCCATTTTGCTTTTGTGCTAATGTTGAATTGGTGTGGACTAGGATACAAGTAGAAGGGCTTTGGATAAATTGAAATCTATGGGAGACTGGCCTGCTGAGCATGGGAATGGTTGAGTCTGGAGGTAGCAGATGTATAGATGAGAGAACATAAACCAGAAGTGTGACAGAAAGTGAAGAATTGGTAAATAATGCCAGTGTTTTCAATTGTTCCAAACAATTATTAAAATAATCAATAAATAAACCTAATGATCTCATCATAATCTAATATTTTTCTGATAATTTTAGATTCAAAGATACATCCCTTTGTAGAATCATAAAATCCTTACAGTGTGGAAAGAGGCCATTCAGCTCATTGAGTCTACACTGACCCTTCAAGGAGCATCCCACCCTATTCCTAAAACCTGCATTTTCCATGGTTAATTCACCTAACCTGCACTTCCTTGGACACGTTGGGACAATTTAGCATGGCCAATCCACTTAACTTGCGCATCAATGATTTTGTAGTACAAAGGAATTTGAAAGAAAACGATAATGGACAGTGGATAATGCCATTTCTCATCCTGACTTTCAGCTGTAATCCTTCAAAGAACTTTGCAGGTTCTATTTTCAGTCATAGCTCATTCAACATGAATGAGCGAGGGATTGAACATGACGTTGGCTTTTGAACTCAGTTTTTACTGTGAAGGAAGAAATAGAGGCTAGAGAAATCAGTGAAATAAATATTGATATTTTGAATACAGGTCACATTACAGAAGAGGAATTGCTGGAGGTATTAGAAAATATAAAGGTGGATAAATCTCTGGGACCTGATCTGGGTATACCAAGAGGTTGTGGGAATTTAGTGAGGAAATTGCGAGGCCCCTTGCAGAAATATTTGTATCATCTATAAACATGGAAGAGGGGCCAGATGACTGAGGAGTGGCTTTGTTTAAGAAAGGGTGTAAGGAGAAATCTGGGAATGAGAGACCTGTGAGTCTGACATCGGTAGTGGGTAAGCTGTTGGAGATGATTTGAAAGATCGGATTTATATGCATTAGAGAGGCAAGGAATGATTAGGGATAGTCAGCCTGGTTTTGTGCAAGGGAAATCATGTCTCACAAACTTGAATGAGTTTTTTGAGAAAATAACAAAGAAGATTGATGAGGGCAGACTGGTAGACTTTGTTTACTTGGATTTTACTAAAGCCTTTGATAAGGGTCTGCATGGTAGACTAATCAGTAAAGTTAGATCACATGGGATTTGGGGTAAGCTTGCCAATTTAGATACAAAATTGGCTTAATGGCAGGAGACAGAGAATGGTGGTGTTTCTTGGAATACAGGGCTGTGACCAGTGGTGTTCCACATGGATCGGTGCTGGGTTCACTTTTGTTTGTCACTTATATAAATGATTTAGATGAGAATGTAGAAGGCATGTTTAGTAAGTTTGTAGATGACGCCACAATTGGTGGTATAATGGACAGTGAGGAAGATAACAATGATATCTTGATCAATTGGGTCAATGGACTGTGGAGTGGTAGGTGAAGTTTAATTTGGATAAATGTGAGGTATTGCATTTTGGTCAAACAAACAAGGGGAGGACTTATACAATTAAAAGTAGAGCCCTGGGCAATATTGTAGAACAGAGAAACCTACTGGTTCAAGTACACAATTCTTTGAAGTTTGCATCACATTTGGACAAAGTGGTTAAGAAGGCATTTGGCACACTTCTCCTTATTGCTCAGACCTTTGAGTATATGAGGTGGGATAAAAGGTTGAGGTTATATAGGACATTGATGAAGCCTCTTCTGGAATCCTGTGTCCAGTTCTGATTGCCATGTTATAGGAAGGATATTTACCAAGATGTTGCCAGGAGGGTTTGAGTTATTTGGAGAGGCTTTGATAGTTTGAGACTTTTTCACTGGAGTGTAGGAGGTAGAGGGGTAACCTTGTAGAGGTTTGTAAAATAATGGGGAGTATAGATAAGGTGAATTGTAGGTGCCTTGGTGGAGGAAGATCCACAGGAATATGTTTAAGGTGAGAGGTGAAAGGTATAAAAAATACATGTGGGGCAACATTTTACAGAGAGAGTGGTTTGTGTGTAGAATGAACTTCAAAAGGAAGTAGTGGATACAGGTACAGCCATATATTTTAAAGAGATTTGGGTAAGTACATGAATAAGAAATGTTTGGAGGCATAAGGGCCAAGCGCAGGCTGGAGGAACTAATTTAGTTTGGGATTATGGTCACCATGGACTAGTTGCACTGAAGGGTCTGTTTCTATGCTGTGTGATTCAATGACTCTATAAATATACATTTATCAATACTTCAGGACATAGAGACTGCCTTCAAAGCACTTACGTTGTGATTTGAGATTCCATGAAGACAAGGATAAAAACTAACATGGCTGGAAGAGCTGCACATATCATCATCCACCAAGGAAATTGGTTAGTCAGGCTGATGAGCCAACCTCTCTGGGAGGCATTTGTCACCTGAAGACCATCTGGAACATTGAGTTTCTACAATGAGAAGAATTAAATTGAGTAAGTAGATTTGTAAAATAAACAGTCATGTATATGATAATCAACATCATTGAGTGAGACAAATTTTTTTGTGAGCTCAATATCAGACCTGTTCACAAGCCAATCTCATGTTTAACTACTGAGAACCAAATTACTGATTAATCCACATAAAGGCAGCTTCACTTCACAGCGTATGATGTTCATTTCCTCACTCTAGAGAGCCTTTCCACATTTATCCCATTTCAACAAATGTTGATCAGGTGCTTGAGTTATAAGTAGAGGTTGGATTGGCTGTGATTATTTTTCCCTGGAAAGTGGGAGACTGAGGGGTTGACCTTATAGAGGCCTATAAAATCATAATGGAATAGATAATGTAGATGGCTGACTGCCTTATTCCCATGGTAGGGGAGTCTAAAACTAGAGGGCATAGGTTAAAGGTGAGAGTGGAGAGATACAAAAGGGTCTAGAAGGACAATTTGTTTCACACAGAAGGAGGTGAGTCTCTGAAATGGGTTGCCAGAGGTAGTGGTCGAAGCAAGTACAATCTTGTCGTTTAAGAAACATTCAGACAGGTACATAGATGGGATAGGTATGGAAGGATATGGACTAAACATGGGCAGATGGCACTAATTTAATTATGAAAACTGCACGGCATGGACAAGTTGGGCCAAAGGGCCTGTTTCATTGCTGTAGACCTCTACAATTTTAACCAAAGTTTAGGATTGCCAAAATATGCACATTTGTACTCTGGAGCGCAACTAACCAGGAATATATAACACAGCCACACGGGTGTAAAAGCTAGAAATATCCAATAACAACAGGGAATGTGGGAGATATGCAGCAGGTCTAGCAGTATCTGTGGAGACAGTGTGGAGTTAGCATTTCAGGTCAATGAGCTTTTTGTCAGAACAAAAAGCAATTAAAGACGTAACACATTTTGATCAAGTACAGAAGTGCTGAAAGTAGGCAAAACAAAAGTTTAAAAGGTAATGTGGGTAATAGGGTGGAATTCTACAATTAAAGGTCAAAGGTGTGATGGCAAAAGGTGGTGGGAATGGAACAAGTAAAGAAACAGAAGATGGATCTCAAGGAGATTTAAACAGGCAAGATAGAATTATCAGCAATGGCTGCTGTATCAAGAGAAATTAAAAGCAGGGCAACGGTTATAACCTGCAAACATTGATCTCAATATCAATACTGTAAGGCTGTAAAATTTACTATTGGGAAAGACAGGTCCAGTTTTTTAAGTTTCGTGAGTTTCATTGGAACAGTATAGAAACCAAGGACAGACAGGTCAAAGTGGGAGCAATAAGAGAATTAAAATGATCTGAAACTCAGGGTCACACTTTGGGAAACTGAACAGTAACTCGAGAAGAAGATCCTTATCTTTTGTTTAGGCACATAATGGCTTTCCCGATACAACATTGACTTAAATTATTTCAGACAATACCTTTGAAGCCTCTTCATGTGTTTGGGTATTTTTGAGTGGAATTTGTTGGTGATGATTCCATGTTCCTCATTTAAACTTCCCCAATCCCAACATTTGTTCCTTTATTTGTTCCATATCCATCTCCTTTTGGTCTTCACCATCAGCCTTTTCACAATTTAACTTTTCTACCCATGCCCATCCCAGAATCACTCCACCCCTACATTCACTGCCTCTGTAATTCTTAAAGCTTGTTACGACTATAAAATTTGACAGTTCTGATGGCTTGAAACATTGGTTCTGTTTTGTTCTCTTCACAAATGCTGCTAGACTTGCAGAGAATGTCCAGGGCTTTCTGTTTCTGTTGTTACAATAGAGCACTGCTGGTCATCCATCTGCTAGTTCAGCTGGAATAATTCGATATTTGAACCAGGGGTCCAGTGAAAGGAATGTAAGCTAACTGTAGAAAACCCACCCATCCTAATCCTATCAAAAAGCTTCTGCACACTTGGCAATAACTTCATAAAATACCACGGACCAGTCTGCTATCTGGAAGTGAATTTTGAGTCTGCCACTAAAGGCAAATTCAGTTTCAATCTCTCACTCTAGATTAGAGTGGTGCTAGAAAAGCACAGCAGGTCAGGCAGCTGAATCATTCCTGATGAAGGGCTTTTGCCTTGCTCCTCGGATGCTGCCTGACCCGATGTGCTTTTCCAGCACCACTCTAATCTAGACTCTGATTTCCAGCATCTGCAGTCCTCACTTTCGCCCAGTTCAGACTCTCACTGTAAGCCACGTCATCTCAAAGCCAACTCGATGCCCAAAGAAATTTTGCTTACCTTCCCAGCTAAGGAAGAGTCTTAATTGACCAGACAGTCATGACTAACCATACTGACCTGTGTGTAAGTGTCTTTAATAAAGAAATCCACCAGCACCATGACAAAGATGGCAATAGGAACACCAAAATCACCAACAATGCGACGGACCTAAAAAGAGGAGGAAATCCATTGTAAAGTTTACTATAAATGATCAAAAACCCATTGCCCATTTGATTAACTGGATGGAACAATGAAATTGCTTTGAGGTGCAAATGAGAGATTTTTCTGTGAAAGTTTTCTATTGTATTATCGGGGATGCTTCTTGAATAGCAAAGTTCATATATTTGGTGGTGAGGCTATGGGTGGTTACAGGTGAGATAGGTCTCAATTCATTGCAAGGTAGATATACCACATCACAGAGTTCACAACCTTGCTACTGGAGCAGTTAGTTCATCCAACAGACAGATAGGGAGTCAAATATGACTGAGAGGATACAAACAAAGCGTTCATAAAATTCAATTACCACCAATCCTTGCTGAAGTTATAGTGCCCCATGGACAAGGATTTCTGATTTGGCTGTCAGGCAGGGCCGAGTTAGTTGCACTCTTGTTCTGAACCATGTGGTTCGTGGATTAGAACCTAAAAGTTAAGATTGACTCTCAGTACCATACTGAATGAGTGCTATGCTCTGTTGCTATTTGGATGACCATGGAGTAAAATGACAGAAAAAGAATACCTGGTCATTATCACATTACTGCTTATAGGAGTTAATTAGCCTTCCTTTCTCTCTCTTTCTCTTTTCCTTTCCCTCTCTTTTTCTTTCTGTTCATTATGAGAGTTGTGCAAAGCAGTCATGACAGATGACAGACACCAATGTGACAATACTAAGGAAATGCATATTGTCAAATTCAATAAGAAGGTAAACTCATCATCTAACCAGACCTTATGGCTGCTGTCTCATTAGAGAGATATGATTGCTGGTGGTTTAACCTAAGGGTCATCACAGCAAAGGTAAGAGGAAATGTTAAGAAAGCAGATATTTCATGGTAACTTCAGCCAGTGTGGGGTAGTTTGGTATGCCTCAGAAGTTGATTAGTTTAAGAGTATTTGGACATTCTGATTTGATTTGTAGAATTAGATTGGCTCAGCAAGGCCTGAAGGATTAGTTGAGATCAGCAGAATTTAGAATTGAGTTTGTATGGAGGCCTAATCATTTGATGTAGGTGACATAGCCTAGAGAGATTAGAGTCATAGAATTTTTCCAGCATGGGAAGAGGCCTTTCAGC
The DNA here is from genome assembly GCF_004010195.1 of Chiloscyllium plagiosum. Classification (NCBI taxonomy): domain Eukaryota; kingdom Metazoa; phylum Chordata; class Chondrichthyes; order Orectolobiformes; family Hemiscylliidae; genus Chiloscyllium; species Chiloscyllium plagiosum. The sequence goes on from NC_057742.1 coordinate 25,929,606, forward strand.
CTATCAAGTCCATGCTGGTCATCAAACATCCATCTATTCTAATCCCATTTACCAATACTTGGACCATTACCTTGTACGCAGTGGCATTTCACGTGTTTCTCTAAATTGTTCTTAAGTGTCTTGAGGGTTTCCACCTCTCTCACCTATTTATGCAGTGGGTTCTAGGTAGCCAAAACTCTCTGGGTGAAAATATTTTTTCCTTAAATCCTTTCTAAACCTTAAAACTGTGCCTCCTGGTGTTGACTCCTTTACTAAGTGGAAATGTTTTTATCTATCTACCGTACACCTCAATCAGATTCCCTCCCTCAGCTTTGTCTGCTCTGAGGAAAACCACCTCTTTATAGGTGAATCCTGGTGCATTTCCTCTGCATCCTCTCTCATGCAATTATGCCCTTTCCATAGGTTAATGACTAGAACTGCACACAGTACTGTAGCTGGAGCCTAACTAATGTGAGATACAGCTACAATCAGTGGGAGTTAAAACAAAAAATACATTCTGTGTTAGGATAAAACAATCCACTTTCATAAATCACTATTTTATAAAATATAGAGGGAACTGGTGGAGGTGGGTTCCATGTGAGGTACTTAAGACATTAACTGTACAGTATAAAACATTTATCAGTTTATCTGTAAAAAGATAACCTTAAAACATTTAATTTTTGAAAGCATAATCTGTCCAATTTATCTGATCATTCAGACTGATCTTGACCATATAAATAGAGTTAACTAAGCATTTCCTTAAAAATGTTTATTCTGGTCAAATAATGAAAAGTTAAATTTTTAGTGACATTACTTACGGTTCCTGGAAAAAATTGACTGGTTTTCAACTTTCTTAAGGAAATGGCTATGAAGAAGGTTCCGAACATGAGAACAAGGGACAGCAGAGCTGTGTTGGGCTCGGGTACCTTCCCAATTTGTGTGTCATTCACTGGGGTCGTATTGTAAGTACGAAGCAAAGGGTGCGCCTTAAAAATCTGTTTAATAATAAAACCGCAATGAGTGAAGAAAACTTCTTGCCATTAAATGTATCCTTTTTTTCTGAATAAAAAATATGACATTTTTCAGGAACTTTTCATGTGCGTAAGTCAGCTGGGAGAGTTTTAATGATCATTGCAACTTACTATCTCATTCCTTTAAATAGAAGCCTAGACTGACATTAAGAGAGACAATCAAAACCAAAAATCAGTTGTTTTTTTTTACTCCTCACATGGCCTACACAGCAATGCCATCACATTCTGTGTAGAATAAGAGTGCAAGGACATCCATTAAAGTGACATGGCTTGCGCAAGTAATTCTACCAGACTTCTCCAGCATTTCAATGGCTAATTCATATGTAACAATGAAAAATGTTTTGTACAGATTTGGTTTACCAGTTGTTGTGGTCCTGTTCGCCGAGCTGGAAGTTTTTGTTGCAAACGTTTCATCCCCTGGCTAGGCGACATCATCGATGATGTCGCCTAGCCAGGGGACGAAACGTTTGCAACAAAAACTTCCAGCTCGGCGAACAGAACCACAACAACGAGCACCCGAACTACAAATCTTCGCACAAACTTTGGTTTACCAGTCTTCAATGATTAGAAACTGAATCTCAATATTGACTGGATGGGAATTGGATGGTTAGGGGCAGAGGAGAGTGATTAACTGCCATGCCATTGGTACTATGAGATTTTAATTTTAACTTTCAATATCAGCTACAAGGAGAGTAATATAGAGCAGTATTATACACATTTCAGAGTCTCTTAGTGTCCTGACTGTTCTGCCCACTAGCTTGGCTCAACAGGAGAGGCAAATACCAGCTGAGCCTTGATGAGGTAATTGAAGGTGAATCTACATGTATTTAAAACACGATGTTTCTTAGCTACTCAGAAGAGCAGGTTCAAATTCTAATCTCTGGGATTTGTAAAGGTGTGGCCAAGTGAGTTGCCATGGGTAGTTCTGACAACAACCAGCTACTGCCAGACAGGCAAAGTTAAATTCATCCCGAAATATTTTATAAAACAATATGAAGACTTATTAAGACTATTGGACACTACCACCATAAGATATTGGAACAGAATTAAGAAATTTGGCCCATCAAGTTTGCTCCACCATGGTTGATATATCTCTCAAACTCATTCCCCTGCTTTCTCCCCATAATCCTTGATCCCCTTACCAATCAAGAACCTAACTATCTCTGTTTTAAGTATATTCAGTTGTTTGACCTCCGCAGCCTTCTGCAGAATTGAGTTCCACAGTTTAACCACCCTCTGGTGGAAGAAATTCCTCCTCATCTCAGTTCTAAAGGGTCATCCCTCACTTTGAGACTCTACCCTCGAGTTCTAGTCTCTCCTTCTAGTGAAAACATCTTCTCCACATCCACTGTCGCCTGGCCTTTCAGTATTCTGTAAGTTTCAATAAAGTACCCCTCATCTTTCCAAACTCCATCAAGTATAGACCCAGAGACACCAACTGCTCCTTATATGACAAGCTCTCCATCTCAGGGATCATACTTATAAGCTGAAAGTGTGTTGCTGGAAAAGCGCAGCAGGTCAGGCAGTATCCAAGGAGCAGGAGAATCAACGTTTCGGGCATGAGTCCATCTTTAGGAATGAGGAGAGTGTGCCAAGCAGGCTAAGATAAAAGTTAGGGAGGAGGGACTTGGGGGAGGGGCGTTGGAAATGCGATTCCTGAAGAAGGGCTCATGCCCGAAACGTCGATTCTCCTGCTCCTTGGATGCTGCCTGACCTGCTGCGCTTTTCCAGCAACACATTTTCAGCTCTGATCTCCAGCATCTGCAGTCCTCACTTTCTCCCGATCATACTTATAAGCCTCCTCTGGATCCCCATCAATGCTAGCACATCCTTCCTTAGATTTGGGACCCAAAACTACTCACAATATTCAAATTTGGTCTGAATAGACCCTTATACAACCTCAGCAATACATCTTAGTCTTGTATTTCACCCCTCTTAAAATGAATGCTAACACTGCATTTGCCTTCCTAATTGCCAATTAAACCTGCATATTAACCTTAAGAGAATCCTGAACTAGGACTCCCAAGTCCCTTTGTGTTTCAGAATTCCAAAGCCTATCCCTATTTAGAAAACAATCTATGCCTCTATCTTCCTGCCAAAGTGTATAATGTATTAAAAATGAAAGAAAGATGAATTGCTCTTTTTCTTCATCATATCTCTATTCTTATTTAGTCAGATTATCCTTAATTGATTCTACTCATTCATGAGATTGCTATCTGTTTTGTAGGAGGTGTACTTATCCAGGCAAGTGGAGATTTTTCCACCACTTTCCAGACTAGTGCCTTCTGGAATATGTTTTGGGGAATTAGGAAGTGAATTATTTACCACAGACTTCCCACCCTTTGTCCTCCTCTTGTAGTTGCAGTATTTAGATAGTTGCAGTCTCTTAATCAAGCAAAAAGTGCCTGTGGTAAAATGGATACCCTCCCCCTATAGCTAATAAGCTGCAAGCATGGGTTTGCTAACTGGGCAGACTGTATGGTGACACATGTCCCATGTTAACTTCAGAGCAGTGGGTTAAGGTCCCTGATTGACAATTAAAGTGTCTCAAGTGGCAGTGGGGTAAGAAGCTTGACTATGGACCCTCTGAACTCAAACTGAAATGGTGGAGCTGAGAAGGTATCAGAGTTCAGGTTTCATAACCCCACAGGATTAATTGGTCATTCTGCCTCCAGAATGACCACTTACCAGAGTGCAGACTCATTTACTCAGTTCCTTCCCCTTTCATAGTTTGATTAGTTTATACATACCTTGAATAATTTGTTGAATGTTTCATAGATGAAAATGAGGGAGATTAAGATGGAGAAAATTTCCTGTGTGAATCGGGAGATGAATCGTACCAGGAAACTGCCTTCAAAGGCAACAAGAAGTAACACGATGAGAATCAGCCAGAATCCAATCCACACTCGACCAGTCAGATAACTATAGTTCATCGTCGTAGAAAACTAGAAGACAAGCATGTAGAGTGAAGATCTGAGTGTAATACATTCTCTGACAAAATAACAACTACTTGTGACACAAAAGCTTTGTGATTAAGCATCATTCATTTTAATACCATTTGCTCAGTTTAAGAGTTAAGGTACAACTGTACTCATCATTTGGCTGTGAACCATCTTCATATTTATCCACATTCTGATGGTTGGAGACTTACATTATCCACTTGAATAGTTGGGACTTGATACGAATGAGCGTTTGGAAGAAGCATGTGCGTGCATTCTTTTAACATGGAGTGGCCATTATACACCAACTGCTACACAGTCCTGATGGTGCAAGGTCTCAGTACATTGGCAGGGATGATCAAGATGATCAGAGACCAGGCTCCACTGTATGGAAGCGGATTAATGCACGCATGTTGTTGCCTCAAACACCACCCCAAATGCCTACCCTCACCATCCTAGGACCTGTAGCCCTGCTTGCTTGTGGGTTGGCATTAGTTTGGAGAGGCAGTTCCACATCAATCATGCTTCTCAAATGGTTAACCAGGTTCTCCAAAGCCTCTTGTGGAAATCATGATTTAAGCTCTGGGTCCCACTCCCCTCCCTGTTTTAATTGACATGCTTATTTGCATACAAGGCATAGCAACTGTATGAAAGATGGCGAGTTTCCATTTTAACCTTCAGGCACACCCAGTGTGTAAACCCCTGATGTGCAAGTGTGCGGCTCAGAATAAGACTTAAAGCTTAAGGTGAACAGTTGGAATTTTAAGAATATATATTCTTGGAGTCTGTGTCCAGATACAAACATTGGACTTTTGCATAAGGGTAATCTATCTGCAGGCCAAAGAGAATTCTTTTTATTTGGTTCATCCACATTTCTAATGCTGTCAAGCGAGTAAAGCACTTCTGATGGTTATCTAATCAATTCAGTTTATAAGTAGTTAATGGGCATGATTGTGCACTGCATGCTTTCCAATCAGCTGGTGTGTTGGTTCAACATAGCTGCAACATGATTAAAAATTTGCTCCTAACTTTACAAAGATAAGAAACTTGAGACTTACACGATAATAAGCTTCTTCAAACACTAAGAGAGGACCTGAGAAACCCAATACAAGTAAGGGTTGAGCACCAATTAGACAGAAAATAACTCCTTGAATGGCTGTTGAGATGATCAGCTCAGAAACACCCATGCTACCATTTGTCTTCTCCTCTGGTAACAAGAGTAAGAACAGTTAGGCACAGCAACATTGAGACAATGAATCAGCCAGCAAGAAACAACACAAGTTTGACATCCATATCATATGAAGTTAGAAAATATGGGATTCAGAGTGAGCTTGCCAATTGGATACAAAATTGGCTTAAGGTCAAGAGATAGCGGGTGATGGTAATAAGTTATTTTTCAGATTGGAGGCCTGTTACCAGCGGTGTTCCACATGGATCGATGCTGGGTCCACTTTTGTTTGTCATTTATATAAATGATTTCGATGAGAATATGGAAGGCATGTTTAGTAAGTTTGCACATAGCACCAAAATTGGTATTATAGTGGACGGTGAGAAAGGTTATCTAAGATTACAAAGAGAAGAGAAATGGGCTGAGGAGTTGCAGATGGAGTTTAATTTGGATAAATGCAAGGTATTGCATTTTGGTAAAATAAACAAGGACAGGACTAATACAATTATAAGTAGGGGCCTGGGCGGTTTTGTAGAACAGAGAGACCGAGCTATTCAGCAACATAATTCTTTGAATTTTGCATGACTTTTGGACAGAATGGTTAAGAAGACATTTGGTGCACCTGTCTTCATTGCTCAGACCTTTGAGTATATGAGTTGGAACGTCATATTAAGATTGTACAGGACGTTGGTGAGATCTCTTCTGGAGTACTGTGTCTAATTTTGGTCAAGCTGTTATAGGAAGGATATTATTAAACTGGAGGGGTTCAGAAAAGATTTACCAGGTTGTTTGCTGGGAATGGAAGGTTTGAGTTATAAGGAGAGGCTGGATAGGCTGGGACATTTTTCACTGGAGTGCAGGAGGTTGAGGGGTAACCATATAGATGTTTATAAAATCATGAGGGGTGTAGATAAGGTGAATGGCAAGTGTTTTTTTCCCTTTGGGGAGGATTTAATATTAGTGAGGCATATTTTGAAGATGAGAGGAGAAAGCTTTAAAAAACACATGAGGGGCAATTTTTTTATCCAGGAAGTGGTCCATGTATGGAAAGAAATTCCAGAGGAAGTGATGGATGGGGATACAGTTACAACACTTAAAAGAAATTTAGGTAAGTACATGAATAGGAAATGTTTGGAGAGATATGGGCCAAGCGCAGGCAAGATTAGTTGGGGATTATAGTCAGCATGGATTGGTTGGATCAAACAGTTTGTTTCCATGCTGTATGACTCTATCTATCATAGAATCATAAAGTGCCTACAGCTGGGAAGGAGGCCATTCAACCCAAGTCCACATCAATCTTCTGAAGAGCAACCCACCCAGACCCAGACCCCTACCATATCCTGTAACCCTACATTTCTCATGGCTAATCCACCTAGCCTGCACATCTTTAAACACTGCAGACAATTTCTGCATGGACAATTCACCTAACCTGCATATATTTGGACTGTGGGAGTAAACCGGAGCACCGAAAGGAAACCCATGCAGAGACAGGCAGAACATGCAAACTCCGCACTCAATCACCTGGGTCTGTGGTGCTGTGAGGCAACAGTGCTGACCACTGAGCCACCATGCAGTTAAGTCTAATGTATAATTTTTGACCTAAAGATGGAACAGTAAGTCCGATTCATCTTATTCAGATTTCAGACTATAAGATTTGGACAATAATTCTTGCATTTTTAGTAAGAAGTTGATCAATTTAAATAGTTAATTTATAGCACCTGTGGTCATATCTCGATTAACTTGAACAAATAATTGGTGAAGAAATAAAACTACAAATTCACACTATTTCATGAGAGTTTGAGCTTCTGGACATATTTAGATATGCTCCATCTGTCTATGTTTCACTTAAGACTGTGACAGGTTTTGTCAAGTGCTTCAATAAATTGAGAAACCAAGGTAAACAGCTGAAGTCCATAATGCAGAGACATGGAAACAAAGTCTTGTGAAGTCATATACATCAATGGGTAGTAATGTGTTGATGTCATGTTGTAATGGAGTCAGGAAGGATTGAGATTAATGATGAAGAAAAGGAGATAGCTTATCATACAATCATTTTCAGGACTGAGAATTTGAGAGGGACCTGCAAAAGAGCTTCATTGATACAGAATTCAAGTCCTTGACACATTTGGATATTATAGAGAAGTAAAATAGGTTAAGGGAAAAACAAAAAAAACATGAAATCTTGCATCTTAGAAGAATGAGATATTGTTGCATTCACATTTAGCATCAGAGTTACAGTCCTTAGAGTAATCCAGGACAGATATTTTAACATTTAGTAATGCTTTAAATTGTATTCTATTCTGCAATGCTATACTCCTTTGCTTCAAGAGATTCTGGGCATTCATTCCTCAATTTGAGGCTCTGATCTCTGCTGTGTTTGGCTCTTCTGCTCTGTTTAAACCTAGGCTGCATTCATCATCATCATTCTGACAAGTATTGATGACAGTGGCTGATGTGCATAGTTACTCAATCCTTCATCATTAAAGCAGTTACCAGTTGAAGACATCCCCATCAGATTCTTTAGGTAAGACACTTTCAATAAACATACATTTCTTCTATGATTTAATATTTATTTGCAGAATTCCTGAAGGGACAGAGATTAATTCTCTCAATGATTTCATACCAAGAAGACCACCAAAGGTGATTGCAGGGGTCAAAGCTGCAAAATAAATGAAAATAATGGCAGCCAGACACTGAGCATTCAGGGCATCCCTGATGTCACTCAGGTATTTGGGATAGCGTCGCTTGATATCCCGGATTACTCCTCCAAACGGTTTCCTAGTTCTTCTGAGAGGATCATCGTCATCACTTGGCTTTGGTCTTGCAGCTGTAATGACAGATATGTTTATGTTAGAAAGGTTGGATGTAATTCCAAAATCAATCTGCTTCCCATTAGCCATTTTCACAAGGTCTTTGGGTGAATGTTTCTTGGATAATTCTTCATATTATCCTGCAATATATTTAATAAAATCTTTAATTCTGTCTATGCCATCTGATGTTGTTGACCACATACTCCACTTTGCTTCACCATTCAATAGCATTTCACACAATTTACTACACATATCTCTCCAATAGTGATTGCTGTTCTGTCTCCCTCACCATCTGCAGTTTCTGGCACTGACTGCTAACTGCTCCACATTGTTTTCCGCACTTTGTGGCACTGACAGAATCTTGTACATCTCAGACTGAGCTCAATCCATTCAAGCTCATATTTTTCTACCTTGTTTACTGCCATTTTAATTTTCATAATTCACTCGCCATGCTGCTCAATATCCACAGCATTTGATGTTCATGTTGTTTGGAATCTGCATTGACTATTACTCACATTGTCTGATATCCACAATGACTGCTGACCAAACTCACTTACACTGTCTTCACAGCTGTACCAACCATCCACAACACTCCGATGATAGCATTGAACTGTGGTCTCTAATCCTGGAAGTCATTTCATGCAACTTCTGTTCTCATGCATAAAGCTGCTTTGAGTTCCAGCGCTGATTTTATACTACTGCATTGATCCTTAACCTGATCTCCTCATGGGTCTGCTCCTGGGCCTGGCCAGGCTGGCCATTAACCAGTCCAGGCAGTGGGCTGTGGAGATGGTCATTATAGCCGACTGCCTGCCCCTCTTCCGCAGTTATGTTTGGGCCCACGTGTCGCTGGAGAAGGAGCACACGATGTCCCCCAATAACCTTGACCCCTTTAGGGAAGGGTGGACACTGTGGGAATGGACTGCTTTATTTCTCCCTCCAATTCTGTTTGTATTTAGTCCCTACCATCCCCTTCACTTTTTTCAAGTAAACATTGCTCACTTCGGGCTTTGTTCGTCATTGGTTCCTTGGCCAGGCAGATGTCTTTCCTGATGGTGGAATATTACTAAAGTTCTTTACACTTGATGTTTTCACTGTGTCTTGCACCTACACACACATAACATGGATGCTGGGGACTATGAGTAGTCGGTAGTGTCGGAGTATTTAAAGAAAGAAAGAGAGATAAAAAGAAAAAAAAGACTTAATCTGTCTGGAAACAGTAATATAGAGATTAAACATCTCCTTCAAAGTGCTAAAAAGTGATTTCATGTAATCAGAATGGCAAAGCTGTATTCTAAAATAGTGCTGTTCAAAGTGAGTAAATATTGGCCACAATCTCAGCCAAATTTAAAACTGAAATTTGTTCTGAAACACCACGCAATCACACAGAGCATGCAAATAACAGCAAACAGTAAAAGACCCACTGGAAATACAGCCTGACCCAAACAACTGCAATACCTTGTGCATCTTAATCTAACCATCTTCCAGTGAAGTTACCATGTCTTCAGTCACTGGTTTATTTCTCATCTACTTGTATGGAGGTTTTCACTCATGATGCAATGCAAAATATAGGTATATCCAAAATGTAACTGCTATCTTCAGAATACATTTTGTACCTTATCACAGTAAAATCCACCATCTCATAGAATTCCTACAGTGTGAAAGCAGGACGTTCAGCCCTTCGAGTCCACACTGACCCTCTGCAGAGCATCCCACCCAGACCCATCCCATCCCTGTAACTCTGCATTTTCCATGGCTAATCCACCTAGTCTGCACATCCCTGGACACTATGGACAATTTAAATATGGCCAATCCACCTAACGTGCACACTTTTGGACTGTGGAAGGAAACCCACCCAGACGTGGAGGGGAATATGCAAGCTCCATGCAGATAATCGCTCAAGGATGAATCGAACCCAGGACCGTCACACGAGGCAGCAGTGACACCCCAATCTGATTTCAATCGATTCCATCAGGAACCATAATTCTTTCCAACAATAACTTTGTTGATATATTGACTCTCTCACTGTTTACCAATATTCAATCAAATCTATAGAGTTGGAGAGGAGGAAGACATAAATGTCCAGAATTCTGAGCAAAGATTTTTCTTTCAGGAGGAATATCCAATGGTAAGACATCTTACCTACAATCAATTTTAGTTTATATAAGGACACTACATGAGATGATTTATGATCCAGAAATCTTGGAAATGCAGACACTGTATGATGGTGTTCCATGTTATCAGGGAATAAGGGCTCTCAATTATGTGCTGTTTTTACAAGAGAGAAGATTAAAGTGCAATACAAACATATAAAAAAAGATCATTGGTTAGAGTAAGAGGAAGCTGCTTTCTCTATTAAAAGTGTAACAATCCAGAGGACACAAATTTATGATAATTGGCTAATGTATCAAAAGGGGAGATGAAGATTGTTATTCTAGCTGGAATGCACTGTCTAAAAAGATGGTGAAGCAAATTCAACAGCATCACCCAAATGAAGATTAAAGATAAACCTAAAAGGGGAAAGAAAATAAGGTTGAAGGGAAAGAACAGGGGATTGAGACCAATTGGATAGCTTTTTCAAAGTGTTAGTATGGGCAGAATGGTCTCCTTTGTGCTGTAAGATTCAATGATTTTTATTTCTGGATCTTTAGATGTGGTGATGGGGAATTTACTTAGGATTCTGTTCCTTGAATTTGTAAAATATGCAAGATATGTTTCTCTGCAGAGACTAAGCTCCTTTTACCATACAACTTTTATTGATCAGCTCTTTCGGCCAATGTGTCTTCCAGCTGGTTCTGCCTCTTACCAGATTGATCAGCTCTTTCGGCCAATGTGTCTTCCAGCTGGTTCTGCCTCTTCTTCAGCATCTCACGCTGAAAGGGTATGACAGATCTTAGTAGCTCCTCATCTTGAACTTCTGTTGGGGGAATGACAATACTGCAGTCCAGGAACTCACTGATACCATTCAGCAAATCATTGCAATCCTTTGCTTCATACGCCACTTTGTGGAATGTCTGGAGAAACATGAGAATTAATCTAAAATGTCCTTAAATGTCATTGCAATGATTTCCACTATCCATACCACTATCCATTAGAAAGCTGTCTCTTTGCACTTGTTTAAGTGACCTGATAGATCCTATATGGTTTTTGAACCTCAGTTCTATGCCCACTCGATGATCTGAACTGTACGACAATATGGTTTACATTGAGCTGTAAACAAGAAATGAAGGATTTTCACAATTTGTTTCCTTTGAGAAGCTGCAGATAATTTAATTTGGACATTGTACTGTGCATCTTCAGTATTCTATGATTTTTCTTTCAGTCTTGTTTGGCAATTGCCTGCAGGGATTGACATGAAGGTTGCACTGTCATTAGCCATCAACAGTTATAAAAAAACCTTGCCCTTCACCTCTCTCATTTTCACGGTGATGGTGATTGCAATATGTTAGTTTTCTAAATGATCTCTGCTGGCACTATGAGACATTTATCACTTCTATTAATATGTGATATTGGGTAAGTACCAATTCCTCCTTTGTCTTGGACATGTCTACTGATTAGTGGGAGAAGACACAGTCCTTTTAGTATCTGTAGAAAAAGCAGTGTTCTCAGATAGCAACAATTTTTTTTTTGCATGTTAGTAATAAGTACAACTACAGTTAATCAGGCATAATTAATAAGGCCATAAGGAGCTGGTTCAGTTTCTTCTGTTCCCTCCAAAAGCTGGAGTAGAAATCCTAAAGACTGTGTATGACATCAGTAGGAAGGGTAGAACAGGTGTAAGATGAACATAAACCCCTTCAGAAATGCAATCATATAGAATAGTGTTGAAAACCACACAACACCGAGTTATAGTCCAACAGGTTTATTTGGAAGCACTAGCTTTTGGAGCTCTGCTCTTTCATCAGGTGGTTGTGAAGGTTAAGATTATGCTCACAGAATTTATAGCCAAAGGAGTCCAGTGTCATGGAGATGTGATACAGTAAACAATCTTAGATTAAAACTTTCATCTTTTATAAATGGGATATGCTGGTCTCTGTTCTTTGATATGTAATTCCCAGAACTTCTTTTAAATTACATTCTCAAGATAGTTCAGCTTTTTAAACAATAGGTGTGAAGTCTGTCTGTGTCCCAATGTTATGTCAGACTGACAAACACTCTGTATAGGTTTAAGATAAAAATCACACAACATCAGGCTACAGTCCAACAGATTTATTTGGAATCACTAGCTTTCAGAGCACTGCTCCTTCATCAGGTGGTTGTGGAGAATAAGATTGTAAGACACAGAATTTATAACAAAAGTTTATAGTGTGATGTCTCTGAAATTATATATTGAAAAAGACTGGATTGTTTGTTTCGTATCTTATCTTTTAGAATGACCATGTTGGTTTCAGTTCTTTCATATGTAAATCACAAAACTTCTTTTAAAAGTTACATTCTCAAGTGAACAATCGGTGTCATGTCAGCCCAGATAATGTATTGAAGGTATGAGCTTCCCTGTGTGAGGCTGTGTCTGCCACAATGGTCAGACTGATTCTACTCTAAAAAAACAGATTTACAGAATCTTACATGGATTCATGCAGTTTTTGAGCAAAGTAAAATGTAATTCTGCAAGTACAAATTCACCCCACAAACCTATATGTGTATAAATGCATGTGTGTGTGTGCATGGGGGTTTATGAGTGTCTGTGAGAAAGTGTTGTATGTATGTGAGTGTGAGTGTAAAGAGATATAAGTCTGTGAGAGGGTATGTGTGGGAGTGTATGTGTGAGCACATTAGAGAAGGTCTATAGGAGTGTGTGTGTGTGTGTACGCGTGTGTGTCCATCTGTCTATGTACGTGTGTGTATAATGCAATGGGGTCACCTGTAGTGTGACACGAACCCAAAATCCTGGTTGAGGCCATCCGGGACTTGGGTTCCTGTCGCACTACAGGTGACCCCATTGCACTATACACACACACACTCACAGACGGACACACACTGACAGACAGACACACATACACACACCTACACCTACACACATAAACACACACATACTCCTAGACACAGACTCTCCTACAGACACACACACTCACTCAGATCATCTCTTATATGGTCACACATACACTCCCACACACACCCTCTCACAGTCTTATACCGCTTTACACTCACACACTTACACAGACTCTCTCACAGACACTCATAACCCCGCCCCCAACATGCGCACACACACACACACGCGCAGACACGCACATACACATATAAATTTGTGGGGTGAATTTGTACTTTCAGTATTACATTTTACTTTGCTCAAAAACTACATGAATCCATTTAGATTCTGTAAATCTGTTTTTTAGATTAGAATCAGTCTGACTATTGCGGCAGAGACAGCCTCACATAGGGAAGCTCACACCTTCAATATATTATCTGGGCGGACATGACACCAATTGTTAAAGTTCACCTGAGGGTGTAACTTTTAAAAAACATTTTGCCATTTACATATGAAAGAACTGAAACCAACATGGTCATTCTAAAAGATGAGATACGAAACAAACAATCCAGGTATTTTTCAATATATAATTTCAGAGACATCACACTATTAACTTTTGTTATAAATTCTGTGTCTTACAATCTTATTCTCCACAACCACCTGATGAAGGAACAGTGCTCCAAAAGCTATTGCTTCCAAATAAACCTATTGGACTATAACCTGATGTTGTGTGATTTTTAACTTTGTACACCCCAGTCCAACACCGGTGTCTCCAAATCACGTATAGTTTTACATGGATTGTTGAGTAAAATAAAACGTAATTCTGCAAAAACAAATTCACCCCATAAGATTATATGTATGCATGTGTCAGAGTGACAGATTGAGAGTGTGCATGTGGGTGTGATTGCACGTGATAGAGTGTGTGTGTATATATATGTGTGTGTAAGCTTGGTTAAGTGTGTGTGAGTGTGATGATGTATGTGTGAGAGCGTGCGTGTGTTGGTGTGAGTGCAGGGGGTGCTCAAAAATTGCATGAATCCATGTTAAACTCTGTAAAACTATACAGAGGGGTTGGCAGCATCCAAGGAGCAGGAAAATCAATGTTTCAGGCAAAAGCCCTTCATAAGGAACGAGGCAAGGATTCTCCGGGATGGAGAGGTAAATGGGAGGGGTTGGGGCTGGGAGGAAGGTAGCAAAGAGTACAATGGGTGGATGGGGGTGGGGATGAAGGTGATAGGTCGGAGAGGAGGGTGGCGTGTATAGGTGGGAAGGAAGATTGGCAGGTAGGACAGGTCATGAGGATGGTGCTGAGCTGGCAGGTGGGAACTGGGGTAAGGTGGGGGGAGGAGAAATGAGGAAACTGGTGAAGTCCACATTGATGCCCTGGGGTTGAAGTGCTCTGAGGCAGAAGATGAGGCGTTCTTCCTCCAGGCATATGGTGGTGAGGGAGTGGCGGTGGAGGTGGCCCAGGATCTGCATGTCATCGGCAGAGTGGGAGGGGGAGTTGAAATGTTTGGCCACGGAGTGGTGGGGTTGATTGGTGCGGGTGTCCCGGAGATGTTCCCTAAAGCTCTCCACCTCCTCTCCAACCTATTACCTTCATTCCCACCTCCATTCACCTATTGTACTCTTGGCTACCTTCTCCCCAGCCCCTAACCCCTCCCATCTATCTCTCCACCCCGGAGGCTCCCTGCCTCATTTGTGATGAGGGGCTTTTGTCCGAAATGTCGATTTTCCTGCTCCTCAGATACTGCCTGACCTGCTGTGCTTTTCCAGTGCCACTCTAATCTAGACTCTGATCTCCAGCATCTGCAGTCCTCACTTTCACCTATACAGAGGGTTTGTCAGTCTGACATATCATTGGGACACAGACAGACTTCACACCAATTGTTTAAAAACCGGAGCTATCTTGAGGATGTAATTTAAAAGAAATTCTGGGATTTACATATCAAAGAACAGAAACCAGTAAATCCCATTACAAAAAAGTTTAATCTAAGATTGTTTCCTGTATCACATCTCTATGACACTGGACTCCTTTGGCTATAAATTCTGTGAGAATAATCTTAACCTCCACAACCACCTGATGAAGGAGCAGCGCTCTGAAAGCTAGTGTTTCCAAATAAGCCTGTTAGACTATGACCTCGTCTTGTATTATTTTTAACATTGTCCACCCCAGTCCAACACCAGCACCTCCAAGTCATATAGAACAGCTAACCTTCGATACAATATTGTGTATTAGAACATGACCAACGAAATTCCAATGGGGATTGACTTACTACTAAAACATTTATCCATAAAACTAATGTTACACAGTGTGCAGTCTGATTACATCAACTCAAAGTTGCATCTGAGTGATGTTGGTTGTATTATTTCTGCTAACAGGGAGGAGTTTTATGTCAGTTGACAAAAAATCTATTAATCAGTCAATAGTTGTTTCCCAGTCTGTCTTGAATCACTAAACATCGGGCTGTGTTCATGATGTATTTAAAATCTGTAGTTATAGCTATGTACTGTATATACGGAGACTGCTGTATGATTATTTTAAAGACTGAAAATTCCATCAAAACAAAATACAAATCCAATAACTGAAATTATTCCAGGATACTGTAGTACAGCCATACTTGACTTTTTCATGATAATCTGCTAACCCTGGTGCCTTATTCACATCTACCTAAGCGTCAGAAGATGAGATGGCACCCTGACTATTAAAATCTTGTAATGTTACAGTACATGCAAAACCATTTAATGTCTAAGCCTATAAAGCAGTTAAAACTTTCAATGAGTAGAATAGTTCTTCACTCTGCCTAAGTTGACCTAGTTAAAAATCACACAACACTAGGTTATAGTCCCACAGGTTTATTTGAAGGCACTAGCATTCGAAGCGCTGCTTCTTCATCAGGTGGTTGTGAAGCAGGATCATAAGACACAGAATTTATAGCAAAAGATTACAGTGTCATGAATCTGGAATGATATATTGAACAAACCTAGATTAAGTCTTTCATCTTTTAGAATGGGTTTGTTAGTTTTGGTTATTTAATATGTAAATCACAGAACTTCTTTTAAGTCAAAAGTTTGCTCAAAAAATACATAACCTACAGGCAGTCAATCCGTGTAATATCTTGTAAATCCACTTTAGAAATAGAGCCAGTCTGACTCAAGATTAGGACACAGACAGACTTTAACCTCACACCTTTAATACATTGTCTGAGCTGAGATGGCACGTTTTGTTGTAAAACCTTAAGCTACCTTGAGAATGTGACTTGAAAGAACTTCTGGTATTTACATATTAAAGAACTGAAACTAACAAACCCATTCTAAAAGATGAAAGACTTAATCTAGGTTTGTTCAATATATTATTCCAGCTGCATGACACTGTAATCTTTTGCTATAAATTCTGTGTCGTATGATCCTGCTTTACAACCACCTGAAGAAGCAGCAACGCTCCGAAAGCTGGTGCCTCCAAATAAACCTGTTGGACTATAGCCTAGTGTTGTGTGATTTTAACTTTGTACACCCCAGTCCAACACTGGCTCCTCCAAATCATAAGTTTACCTAAGTTAAGAGATGTTCATTTTCGTAGTGTCTTCTTTCATACAGGTAAACATAATATTTCATTTTTACAAATTTCTTTGTGCAACAAGTTCACTTTTGTTTTTGTGTGTTTTCATTCGTGTTTTCTCCCTTTGGGAAGTAGTGTAAAAGTAGCAGAAACGTTTCCAGGATAATTATCAGCTTGTTGAACCTTGTCATGAATGTTCCTTCCACGGCTAACAAATTCTGCTGTGCATATAAGGCACGGTGGCACAATGGTTAGCACTGCTGCCTCACAGTGCCAGAGACCCGGGTTCAATTCCCGCCTCAGGCAACTGTCTGTGTGGAGTTTGCACATTGTCCCCTTGTCTGCGTGGGTTTCCTCCGGGTGCTCCGGTTTCCTCCCACGGTCCAAAAATGTGCAGGTTAGGTGAATTGGCCATGATAAATTGCCCGTAGTGTTAGGTGAAGGGGTAAATGTAGGGGAATGGGTCTGGGTGGGTTGCTCCCTGGAGGATCAGTGTGGACTTGTTGGGCCTGTTTCCACACTGTAAGTAATCTAATCTAATATCTAATATTGAATACACGGCCTCCGAACCAGATGTAAGGATGCGATTGCTGCATCATAACATTGTAAAAGACTCACTTAATCCAATAGAAACTAGACAATGGCCAGTAATTGGGCTCCAGTCTTGGTAAGAAATATTTGGTTCGGTTCATGGAGCTCAGAACAATACGGTGCAAATTGCATGTGTTGAAAGTCTCAAAACCTTGGGAAGTTATTGTACCTGATCTGACATTAATGTTGAAATTGAACGCCCAACTTCATGGTAGTTCATCCTGGAAGTGCTGGGTCCCAGGAGCACATAAATAAATCGGATAGGGATGGAGATTTCTAAAATTGACTCCAGTTGAACAGCTGTTGCCAGCCGCACAAAGGCCATAGTCGGGGACTTCAGAGATTCAACGCATCCTGTGAAAGGGAAAACATTGAGGTTACTTAGACTATTTCTTATTGTCTCATTTGTATACATAACTAAGCTAAATCTTGGTAACAAACTAGGTTCCAGCTTCAACAGTGGGCATTTTATCTTTCATCTGTACTGCTAGACCATCAGAATTTAATGAAAAAAATTTAATGGCATATCATTTTGTTGCAAATATTTCAACACCATTTGCATTGCTGTGACAATCGCATTTTCTTGATCTTACATTCAAGATCAGAGACGTGGTGAACTCGCTCCGGACAATCACAAAGGCCAACTCCCATCTATAGACTCCATTTACAGGTCCATTGCCAAAGAAAGGTCGCCAGCATTCCCAAAGATCCATCCCACCCTGGCAATATTTCTTTACCATCGGCGAGAAGGTACAGAAGCCTGAACACATGCACAAGCCAGTTTCGAGACAGTTTCTACCCTAGTATTGTTAGAATACTGAATGGACTCACAAACCCTTAACATTTGACTGTACCTGTGTTTTTGTTTTTGCCACTGTTTACCTATTATTTACTTATCTATGTTAGTTAACTCTGTGACCTGCCTGTATTGCTTGCAAGACAAAGCTTTTCACTGTGCCTCGGTACACATGACAATAAATTCAGTGTTGAATTTGAATTCACTGGAAAGAAATAAGTACAGGCAGATAGTGATATAAGGTGAAGGTTTAAAACATCAAAATTGAATCACTTTAAATAAATTTGGTAAATGGAAATGATCATATTGACAGTGATGGCTGTAAGGCTTGGGCACAGTGGCTAGCACTGCTGCCTCACAGGGTTCAATTCCCGCCTCAGGCGACTGACTGTGGAGTTTGCACGTTCTCCCCGTGTCTGCGTGGGTTTCCTCCGGGTGCTCTGGTTTCCTCCCACAGTCCAAAGATGTGCAGGTCAGGTGAATTGGCCATGCTAAATTGCCCGTAGTGTTAGGTAAGGGGTAAATGTAGGGGTATGGGTGGGTTGGGCTTTGGTGGGTCAGTGTGGACTTGTTGGGCCGAAGGGCCTGTTTCCACACAGTAATGTAATGTAATCTAATCTAAATATAACTGCTTAGAGTCAAGAACAATACTTAAAAGCAGCAAAGTCCCACACATAAGGAGTTGGAATGCACGATTAAAAACTTTGAATGTTGAGTATTAGAAGTCATATTAGAATCAAGATCATAAACAACTTGAAAATCGAACATATTAGAAAAATGGCTTTGAGCAGGAGATAAATAAATTAGAAAAATACTTTCCTATAATATCACATACAGTTATTTGTTTGCATCGTCACACACCACAAATAGCAATAAAATGAATGACAAGTTAAGTTGTTTTGGTGGCTTTAGCATGGTTTAAATATTGACCAAGACTCTTAAAAGAATTCTGTGGTTTCTTTTGAAGGGCACAAACAGATTGAACCTTGCCCCACCCCCCCAAGATTTTGTCTAAAGAGTGTTGATCAATATTTCACTTGCGTGTCAGCCTAGATTATGAACTCCATTTCTATAAATGGTTGGCAGAGATAGACTCAAGGGATATCTCAAAGTAGAAGGAAATTGCAGCAGGAATAGTTATGGCTTAAATCATATTTGGTAGAAATTGGACAACAAATGCATGGCAATGCAATTCCAGCTTCATTCTATGGCACAACATGAGACTTGCCCGCTGCCCAGTCAGATCACTCTCATGTGGTGCTGCAATTTTATAAGCTTATCGAAATGTTTGTAATTTTGGTTGGAATGCATTCGCTCAACTTTTGTAGTCCCACTTACTTCTATCACACATCGCCCCTTCTCACTCCCAGAAGGAGGGAAGACAGCAGTTTACATGAACGTTTTGTGATTTAATTCAAACAATTATTTTTATTACAACAATATTGTTACATGGAAGGCCATCACCACACTCACCAACAAGAACAATAGTGGCTTCTGTGTTTTCGGTTATTTTATCCATTATTTCTGAATGAATCTTCTTTTCATGGCGTACCTGCATCACATCACAAAGTATTAAAGCTTATGTAGTGACAAACCTTTTTTAAAAAAATTTCTTGGAGCCAGAAGAAAACACTCATGAATATACATTTTCATAATCACAGAAAGGTCTGCAAAATTATTAAGGTAAGAACATCACTTGCTGGTTTTCAAACAGGATTGAAGACACGTTACACATTGTTTATATTATTTACTAATGACTGGAAGATGAAAGTGAAAGTACCATCACCAAGTTTGGAGGGTAACACAAAATTAGGCAGGAAGGCAAGTGATGAAGATGACACAAAAAAGCTATAGAGAGCTACTGATAGGTTCAGTAAATGTCTGGCAGATGGAACATAATTTTGGACATTGTGAGGTTATGCACTTTGGCAGGATGAATAGTGGGGCTGAATATTTTGTTGATGGAGAAAGACAAGACAAAACTGGAGCACTGAGAGATTTGAAAAGCATTGAGTCATAGAGATGTACAATACAGAAACAGAAGCTTCGGTCCCACTCATTCATGCCAACCAGATAGCCTAAACTAATCTAATCCCATTTGCCAACACTTGGCCCATATCCCTCTAAACCCTTCCTACCAATGTATCCATCCAGATATCTTCTGCATGTTGTAATCGTACCAATCTCCACTACTTCCTCTGGCAGCTCATTCCATATACACACCACCCTCTGCTTGCAAAAGTTGCCCCTCAGGTCCCTTTTAAATCTATTTCCTCTTACCTTGAACCTATGCCCTCTAATCTTTGGACTCCCATAACCTAGGAAAAAGACCTTGCTAGTCACCCTATCCATGCCTTTCATGATTTTGTAAACCTCTATAATGTCACCCCTCAGCCTTTGACATGCCAGGGAAAATAGCCGCAGCCTAATCCTTGCTTACGAATCACAAAGAGCTGGCACCCAAGATCAGCAAGTATTATGGAAGGCAAATGGAATGTTTGCCTTTATTTAAAAGGGAATAAGGTATAAAAAGGAGGTTTTGCTAAAGCTGGAATGCTGTGAACAGTTTTGGTCCCCTTATCTATGAAAAGATACATTGGCATTGAAGGCAGTCCAGAGAAGATTCACTTGGTTGATACTGGGCATGGAAGGACTTTCTTTCAACGAGTGGTTGAGTAGTTTGGGCTGCACTCATTGGGATTCAGAAGAAAAAGGCAACCTTATCGAAACAAATAAGAATCTTCAGGGGCTTGACAGAGTAGATGTGGAGAGGTTGCTTTCCCTGGTGAGTTGTCTAGAATGAAATGACATAATCTCAGAATAAGGGGACGCCCAATTAAGACAAACGAGGGGAAATTTCTTCTGTTAGAGGGTAATGAATCTATGGAATTCAATACCATCAACGGTTTTGGAGGATGTGTCACTAAGTACATTCAATCATGTGTTAGACAATTTTTAAATTGGTAACATAATCAAGGATTTTGGAAAGAAGACAGAAGAGTGGAGTTGAAGATTATCAGATCAGCCATGATCTCATTGAATGGTAGATCAGACTCGATGGGCCGAATCTACTCATGCTCCTATGTCCTATCTTATTTTATTGTACTTTCCTAAATACGCTAACAGATTAACTTAATTCTGCCCATCACAGTTCTCCATTTCATTTCAAGCCTAATTGTTATAATCTCGATCTGTGATTATCATTAGTCTGGACATTTTAAGAGTAATTTTAATACACTCACCCTCATTTGTCAAACTGCAATCAAATCTGGAATGCTAAATAGGATTGGCATACAGCAGAATATTTTCCTTCAGGCAATGTCTGAGATCCAAGATGGTTTTTGGAAAAATATGAGGAAATGGTAGAGTTTTGGCTGTATCAATGTATTAAAGAACCTTGGTGAGAGTGCCAGCCTTTTTGTGGGTCCTCCTTATTAAGACATAAGTAATCAGTTTAAGTGTTTGATAAAGAGCAAATCCAACGTTTACTGTTGAGAGGTGTTCAAGATTGCATGCATAATAAAGAAATATTGTAATTAAGTCAATCCTCTATAGTAGACGTAGTTTGTAAGGACTGTGTATTTCATTTTTTGCTTTTAAAAAAATGGTCTGAAATAAGCATTGTTTTAAAAACCAGTGTTTGAAAGAATAGCTACAGCTTGAAAAGCAACTAACCTGGCATTGTACACAATGTTTTGAACATGTACGAACTGAAGTTCAGATTGCAGACAATCTGGAGCCGAGAGCATGTATTGATGCTGTTCTTATTGGCAAAAAGAAATTGATTGGACTGTGGGCAAATGGCAGTTTTCAATGAGACCATAAGACAATAGTGATAGAAATTAGGCCATTTGACCCATCAAGTTTGCTCTGCCATTCAATCATGGCTGATAGGTTTATCAACCCCATTTTCCCACTTTCTCCCCGTAACCTTCGATCCCCTTGGCAACCAAGAACTTATCTCTCTCCTTCTTAAATATACTCAATAACCTGGCCTTCACAACCCCCATGACAATAAATTTCACAGATTGACCACTCTCTGGCTGAAGAAATTTCTCCTTATCTCCATTCTAAAGGTTCTTCCAAGTCTGGGCCTTTGGGTCCTAGTCTCTCCTGCCATTAGAAACATCTTCCCAATGTCTACTCTGTCCAGGCCATTCAGTATTCTGTAAGTTTCAATTAGATCCACCCCCATCCTTCTAAACTCCATTGAGTATAGTCCCACAGTCCTTTCTGTTCCTCATATGTTAAATTTTTCATTGCTGGGATCATTCTCGTGAACCTCCTTTGGACCTACTCCAGGGCCAATACATCCTTCCTGAGGTATGGGGCCTAAAATTGCTCACAATGCTCTACATGTGGTCTGACTAGAACCTTATAAAGCCTCAGACGTATAGATTAGATTAGATTAGATTACTTAGATTAGATTACTTACAGTGTGGAAACAGGCCCTTCGGCTCAACAAGTCCACACCGCCCCGCCGAAGCGCAACCCACCCGTACCCCTTTAACCTAACACTACGGGCAATTTAGCATGGCCAATTCACCTGACCTGCACATCTTTTTGGACTGTGGGAGGAAACCGGAGCACCCGGAGGAAACCCACGCAGACACGGGGAGAACGTGCAAACTCCACACAGTCAGTCGCCTAAGGCGGGAATTGAACCCGGGTCTCCGGCGCTGTGAGGCAGCAGTGCTAACCACTGTGCCACCGTGCCGCCCTGGAGTAGAACTCCCAAATTCCTTTGTACACCAGATTTCTGAATTTTATCCCCATTTAGAAAATAGTCCATGCCACTATTCTTCCTACCAAAGTGCATGACATCACACTTTCCCATATTGTATTCCACCTGCCACTTCTTTGGCCACTCTCCTAACCTGTCTCAATCTTTCTACAGTCTTCCTACCTCCTCATTACTACCTGCCCCTCCACCTATCGTATCACCTGCAAACTTAGCCAGAATGCCCTCAGTTCCTTCATCCAGATCACTAATGTATAAAGTGAAAAGTTGTAGTCATAACACTGAGCCTTGTCAAACACCATTACTTACCGGCTTCTATCCTGAGAAGGACCCTTTTATCTCCACTCTCTGCTTTCTGCCTGACAGCCAATCTTCTGTCCATGCCTGTACCTTGCCTCTAACACTATGGGGCCTTATCTTACTCAGCAGCCTCCTGTGCGGCACCTTATCAAAGGCCTTTGGGAAATCCAGATAGATAACCTCCATTGACTCTCTTTGGTCTCACCTGTTCATTACCTCCTCAAAGAATTCTAACAGATTTGTCAGGCATGATGTCCCTTGATAAAACCATGCAGACTTTGTCTATTTTATCATGCACTTCCAAGTATTCAGAAATCTCATCCTTCACAATGGACTCCAAAATCTTACATACAAGTAAGGTCATACTAATTGGCCTATAATTTCCCATCTTTTGCCTGACTCTTTTCTTAAACAGGAGGGTTACATTAGTGATTTTCCAGTCCTCTGGGACCCTCCCTGACTCTAGTGATACCAAAAAATCACTACTAAAGCTTGCACTATCTCTTCAGCTATCTCCTTCAGAACTCTCAGGTGTAGTCCATCTGGTCCAGGTGATTTGTCCACTTTCAGACCTTTCAGTTTTTCTAGCACCTTCTCCTTGGTAATGGCCACTGTACTCATTTCTGCCCCTCCCCAACTCTCATGAATTTTTGGAAGTTAGTCCATGAAGACTTATGCAAAGTACTCATTCAGTTCCTCAGCTATTTCTTTGTTTCCTATTACCAGTTATCCAGCATCATTTTCCAGCAGCCCAATGTCTATTTTTGCCTCCCTTTTGCCCTTTATATATCTAAAGAAACTCTTGCGATCTTCCCTAATATTACTAGCTAGTTTACCTCATATTTAATCTTCTCCTTCCTTATTTCTTTCTTCATTATCCTCTGTTGGTCTTTGTGGCCTTCTCAATCCTCTGCCCTTTGCCACATTATATGCTTTCTCTTTTGTTTTTATGCTGTGCCTGACTTCCCTGGTCAGGCATGGTTGCCTCATCCTCCCTTTGGTATGCTTCCTTTTTCTCGGGATGAATTTCTGCTGTGTTTCCTGAATTACTCACAGAAACTCCTGCCATTGCTGTTCCACTGTCTTTCCTGCTAGGCTCCTCTCCCAGTCAATTCTATCCAGCTCCTCCCTCATCACTTTGTAGTTGCCTTTATTCAACTGCAATACAGATACCTCTAATTCCACCCACTCCCTCTCAAACTGGAGAGTAAATTCTATCATATAATGGTCACTGCCTCCGAAGGGTTCCTTCACCTTAAGCTCCTCATCAAGCTCCTCATTGCACTGCACTAAATCCAGAATTTCCTGTTCCCTAATGGGCTCCACCACAAGCTGCTCCAAAAAAAAATCTATAAACATTCCACAAATTTATTTTCTTGAAATCTACTACCAACCTGATTTTCCCAGTCCACCTGCTTACTCAAAGCCCCCATGATCACTGTAACCATACCTTTCTTACACGCCTTTTCTATCTCTTATGCCCCAAATCCTAACTATTATTTGGAGGCCCACAAGGCAGCCTTTGTGTGGAGCCACAGAAAATGGGGGAGATACTTAATGAATATTTTGCATCAGTATTTACTGTGGAAAAGGATATGGAAGATATAGACTGTAGGGAAATAGATGGTGACATCTTACAAAATGTCCAGATTACAGAGGGGAATGTGCTGGATGTCTTGAAATGGTTAAAAGTGGATAAATCCCCAGGACCTGATCAGGTGTACCCGAGAACTCTGTGGGAAGCTAGAGAAGTGATTGGTGGGCCTCTTGCTGAGATATTTGTATCATCGATAGTCACAGGTGAGGTGCCGGAAGACTAGAGGTTGGCAAACGTGGTGCTACTGTTTAAGAAGGGCGGTAAAGACAAGCCAGAAAACTATAGACCAGTGAGCCTGGCCTCGGTGGTAGGCAAGTTGTTGGAGGGAATCCTGAGGGACAGGATGTTCATGTATTTGGAAAGGCAAGGACTGATTCGGGGATAGTGAACATGGCTTTGTGCATGGGAAATTATGTCTCACAAACTTGATTAAGTTTTTTGAAGAAGTAACAAAGAAGATTGATGTAGGCAGAGCTGTAGATGTGATCTATATGGACTTCAGTAAGGCGTTCGACAAGGTTCCCCATGGGAGATTGATTAGCAAGGTTAGATCTCATGGAATACAGGGAGAACTAGCCATTTGGATACAGAACTGGCTCAAAGGTAGAAGACAGAGGGTGGTGGTGG
>NC_057742.1:25955174-26042951 GCF_004010195.1 Chiloscyllium plagiosum
ACAAGGATGTTGCCAGGGTTGGAGGATCTGAGCTACAGAGAGAGGCTGAACAGGCTGGGACTGTTTTCCCTAGAGTGTCGGAGGCTGAGGGGTGACCTTATAGAGGTTTACAAAATTATGAGGGGCATGGATAGGATAAATAGACAAAGTCTTTTACCTGGGGTGGGGGAGTCCAGAACTAGAGGGCATATGTTCAGTGTGAGATGGGAAAGATATAAAAGAGACCTAAGGGGCAACTTTTTCACGCAGATGGTGGTACGTATTTGGAATGAGCTGCCAGAGGATGTGGTGAAGGTTGGTACAATTGCAACATTTAAGAGGCATTTGGATGGGTATATGAATAGGAAGGGTTTGGAGGGATATGGGCTGGCTGCTGGAAGGTGGGACTAGATTGGGTTGGGATATCTGGTTGGCATGGACAGGTTAGAACGAAGGGTCTGTTTCCATGCTGTACATCTCTATGATTGTATGACCTTTGCGGTTTCTCAACTTTACCTACACAGATTCTACATCATCTGACCCTACTTTGTTTAATTTCAGTTTTTACTAACAAGGCAACCCCACCCCCTCTGCCCATCTGCCTGTCTTTTCAATGGGTTTTATAATCCATAGATATTAGCTCCCAGTCCCGATCCCATTGCAGCCACATCTACGTGATGCTGACCAAATCACTCCTGCCAATTTCGATTTGTACAATACCTTCAGTTCTGTATTAACCGTCCCTCTTCTCATTGTTACTCATTTATCTGGTGTGTTTGAAGTTTGATTCCGAACCTTTTCCAAACACTCTGTCCTATTTAGTGTGCTGGAGACTTTAATATCCTCTCCTGAGTTCTCTTTTCTTTTCATTTTTTTTCATATTTTTCAATGGACTTGAATCCACCCCCATAGTTGTTCACTTGCAACTTTGCTTCCTATTGGCCATTATACTTTTTGGAATGTTACCCTTCCCTTCCCTGCCTGCTCCACCCTTTCTAGTTTGAAGTCCTGTTGACCACCCTATCTACCCTTTTTGCTAGTTCAGGTGGCGACTGTCCCAACAGTACAGATCCCTCCTGTTCCAAAAACTGATGCCAGTGCCCTATGAAAAGTAACCCATTTCCTGCACCACTCTTTTAGCCACATTTGTATTTCCCTTATTCTTGAGTCCCTATGCACATGACTCAGACAGTAATGCAGAGATTATAACCCTTGAGGACCTGTTCTTTACTTTGGTTCCTGGCCCCTGATAGTCCCTGAACAGGTCCTCTTTCCTAGTCTTGCCTCTGTTGTTTGTTTTTTGTTCAGATGTGGACCACAACAATGAGAGAGACTCTTTGCTGACTAACATCTGTATGGTTGGTTCTCAACTGGCTGAGCAGATTGGAGCTGGAAACAAGTTACAAAGACAGGGAGAGAGAGAGAGGAGAGGAGAGGGGGAGGCAAAGAGAGAGAGGAAAGGCAGCCCATAAGCTTTCTGTTCTCTGCAGTCAAAAACTCAGTTTAAACTGAAGCAAACGTTAGTGATTGTAATGAGTTCAGCAAGGTGGACCTCATGGAATCTGACTTCTATGATCAGGGCTGTTAATCTGGTCCAATCAGGGAGGCCTGACTGACCGATAAGAACAGGAGTGTTCAGGGAGAGGTGGGCGCCGCAGGGAGTGGAGTGCATTATCTCCCCCTCCAACTCTATTTTGATTTAATCCCTGCCCTCCCCTTCACTGTTTGATCACACAGCATTGCCTTTTGTGAAGGGCACTGCTTGTCACTGGCCATGCGGGTGTTTTCCTTTCTTCGTGGTGGTGGAAATTGAATAAAGATTCGTGCACTTTGTGTCTCTCACTGTATCTCACACCTGCACACACACACCATGGGTGCTGGGGAAAAAAAACTAGCACTTAAAAAAAAAAAAACAGGAGTGTCAGATATCCTGTTCACTCTCAGGGCTGGCTCTGAGGGAGCTGGATCAGTGTCAGCGACTTGCACATGTAAATAAAGGATGGCTTGGTGATGGGATATCGGCTTCTGTGGAGTCATTTCACAAATCACTTACTTTTCCTGCAGTGGTTGCTATGAGTTTTGACTTCTAAATTGATAAATCAGAGTCATTTTGCAAGGGAATAAGCCACTCTTATTATTTACAAACCAGTGGGAGCATCCAGAGAAGGTAACTGAACACCAAAGGGTCTAAACAGTAGAAGAAAGATTTGTTTGTGTGTCAGGAGAGTTATAAAGGAATGAGAGCTTTGTTAGTCATGGTATATGTCAATGGTTTATATCTAGCCACCTGTAGCTATAGTTTAACTACTTGCAATAAATATTAATTTTTAGTTTGTACAGAAATGTGGTCTCTATTCACTTTGGGCCAAAAGTCAGGTAAATTAGAGTCTACTTTTTAAAAGAATTAACATTTGCTTTGACCCTGAAAATAGTGGGGCTCAATTTACAGTGTGCTATGTCAATAAGTACAGTCAGTTCTGCGATAATATGTCTTTTGTTTAATGTGAATTGGCCGTAATGTGATTGGTGAATTGGGAACGCTGGTCCTAAAATGTGAACATGTAAAATGTGTGTTGGCTATAACATGATTAGATTGCCAACACTTTAAGTGTTATTTGTATTGCGTGATTTTTGTATAGCGCAGGGTAGCACAGGAATGAAACTATCACATTTTTGAGGGAATGACTATAGTAATAAGTTATCCATTGACAATACCATGCAATTTTATCATATTCTGGGGTTGGGTTAATGTCTTTGGTGAAGCTAGCCTCATTGGTAAAACCTAGAATGACCCTACTGCATGGAGTTAGGAGTCTTTCTTTTCTAATAGTTATGTAAGCCAATTCTCTAATAGACAAGCAATGGCAAGATCACCAGGTCCTGTAATCATTGAATGTAAAGTTTCTTTTGGTTAAACTGTAGATTCATCATTGCCTTTGAAGTTTCTTAGGTCGTGCATTTTGTAAAACTGACTATGTTTCATGAAAGTGGGTAAGTGGGCAAGTAGTTAGACAATAGCTACAGGAGTATTTATTCAGGGAGTAACTCTGACATCCTGCTGGCTTCATTCCTGTGTGATGTTCTTCGGGATTTAGTTTGCCAATGAATGTCTGTGGTTGTGTTGGATGATCAACACAAAGTTGATAAGTGAGTTTAACTAATTTCAAGATTTGCTGAGATTTATTCTTAACAATCTGAGTAATCTCAACCTTGGAAACTGCTGATGCTCAGTGGCAGAATTGGACTTTTCAGTTATAGCATAATCTTGTTGCACATCTAGCTAAAATGAAAAATGTGTTAATAGCAAGTTAGTACATTCTCTAACAACATTCCATAGTGCTTTCCCAACTAGACTACACTAGTGCTCCTGGGTGCAATAGTGCAAAGTCCAAACTCATTTTACAAATAACTCTTACTATGAAAGAAACACTACACTTAACAGTCTTTTTTAGATTGTGATCTGTATTTCTATGTTGAACTTGTTGGACTATTCATTTTCACCACTGATAAACATCTCTGAATGTTTTGCTCATAGATCCTAATAAAATCCTTTAAAACGAGCTCCCTGGTAGTGAACATTATCAACCAAATTTGGAATTGAAATGCTGACTTGCCTCTTTCCTTGGGGAATGGAGTTGGGTTTCAACATCGTGTTCACTTGAAGTAAGCTGGGCTCCATCATCTTCAATCATTTGGTGCCTATGACTATAAAACATTCAAATCATTTATTGCATGTTGATATAAAACGTTACACACTTTTCGAGAAAAAACTGGTAGTATATTTATTTTGTGAAATTGTTTTCCATTGTCTGCTATTTATACCTATTGAATTACAGAAGATGCATCAGAAAAGGGCATTCAGCCTACAATGCCTATGTTGTCTCTGTGATAGAGATGTCCAATGAGGGTCAATGGACTCAAATGGTTAACTCTAGTTTTCTCTTTACGGATGCAGCCAGATCTGCTGAGTTCCTCCAGCACTTTCTGTTTTTGTTTCGGATCTTCAGCATATGCGTACATTCTTTCACTTTAATCCTACCTTTCTTCTGTTTCCCCATTACCTTATAAATCTCTTCTCTTCGAGTATTTAGCCACTTTTTAAATGTTACTGTTGAAATTGTTTGTACCATTTTTTCAGATCGTGCATCACAACGCTCCACGGTATCAAAGTCGCTTTTATTATGTCACCTCTAGTCATTTTGTCATTCATCTTAACTTTGAATATTGGCTCTTCTTTCATTTGAGGAAAAGTTTCTCTTTTCTTACTCCATCAAAGCTACTCATTATTTGGAATGCCTCTATCAAATGTCTACTCAATTTTCTTTGCCATAAAGGACAACCCCCAGTTTTTCCACTCTCTCCATGTAATTCTAATCCTTCAACTCAGGTCCCATTCCAGTCAATCTCTTCTGCACCACCTCTAAGGCCTAGAGATCCTCCCTAAACTATAATGGCTAGAATTGAACATAACAGTCCAGTTGAGGATTAACCAACATATTCAATGATTTAAAATAATTTTCTTGCTTTCCTCCACTCCTTTATTTGTGTGACTGTCAGTAGCACTGTTAATTCTGAATCAAAAGATGACGGGTTCCAACCACTTCAAAGGGTGGAACATAAAAGTCTTGGCTGACAGTCAGATGCAGTACATTAAAATGAGATCTTGTTTGCTTTCTTAGGTGGATTTAAAAGGTTCCATGCCAATGTTTTGAAGAAGTGTAGGAGTCCTGACCAAACATTATTCCTCCAACCTTGAGTACTTCATCAAAACAAGTTAGACTAACACAATTTTTAACAAATCTAAACTAACTTAAAGTTGTTCACCCGTATTTGTCCTACTTTTAGGGCGAAAGCAATTCAATTGTCAGCATAAGATTTTCACTAATCCCTGGTAAACATTTCAAGACCCTGATACATTAATTGGTTCTGCTACTTTTTCTCATTTGCTGATCTCCCCTGTCTCCCCAGAGCATCAGGTATCACACACAATCCATGTGTTAAACAGAGAAAGCTGCAACAAAGCACTTGGTAAGAGCTGATTTACATTATTATTACACTTATTATAAATTTGAATATTTGTTTTTTTTTAACCATTGTTCTACCTGTCCAACTTCCTTTAGTTTTCCTTTTCTAACATATTATATTTTTCTCTTTTTGGAATAACACTATCTGTCTTATGACTTCAATCCAATATTCTCTCTGTCTCTTTAAAAGTGCTGTGCCTGGGTTTGCAAAAATGATCAGCTTTGAGGAAAACAAAACAACTGTGAAATGTGGATATTTGCTTCATGCAACAACGCCAAAGAGAACAAGTAAATTAGTTCAGACAGAATGCCCATCCTCCACGCTCCAATCCCAGAACTTCCAGATTAACATCCGAATGTGTAAAATATAACAAATGCATAAATTTGTAACTCCCCCCATCTAAGAACTGTAATTGGTTTCCAATTTCACTTCACAATTAGCTTAAGCTATTTGCCTACATGCTCATAATTCAGGATGGATTTTACCTTTTTAATAATACTTGTATCTTTTACTGAATAAATTAACAATAAAATTAATTTATTAATTTTGATTACCTCAAGATATCTATCTGGCATGTTCTTCATAATTTTAATGCATGTTTAAGTATATATTGAAATGGGGAAAACACATCAGTTTAAAATTTCAAAACTCTTACACCAGTCTTAGGGTGGTGAAAAAGATTATTTATTTCTCTGGAATGTATAATGTTTCACTTCACATTTTCTTTTTGGCACTTACTGATACACAATCTGAAATCAGATGAGACAATACAGTTGGGGATCAGATACTCAGTCTAGGTGCAGTTTGGTCAATATTAGTAACACACGGGGGAGTGTGGTGACTGCTGATTTTACTGGAGAGAGAAGGAATCATTGTGCGTCAAGGAGGGGAGTGCGTGGATGGGGAGGACAGGAAAGGAATCCACCATACTACGTACAGGCTGAGCAACTGCATTTCCAAATGATGTCTGTGCACAATCAAGATTATTTTATGAACTGGAGAACAGAGGTTTAATTACGGCTGCGTCACAGCGCCAGGGTCCCGGGTTCGATTCCGGTCTCGGGCGACTGTGTGGAGTTTGCACATTCTCCTCGTGTCTGCATGGGTTTCCTCCAGGTGCACAATGCAAAGATGTGCTGGTCAGGTGAATTGGCCATGTTAAATTGCCCATAGTGTTAGGTACATTAATCAGAGGGAAGCAGGGCTGGGTGGGTTATTCTTCGGAGGGTCGGTATGGACTGGTTGGGCCGAAGGGCCTGTTTCCACACAGTAGACAATAGACAATAGGTGCAAGAGTATGCCATTCTGCCCTTTGAGCCAGCAACACCATTCATTATGATCATGGTTGATCATCCTCAATCAGTATCCTGCTCCTGCCTTATCCCAATAACCCTTGATTCCACTATCCTTAAGAGCTCTATCCAACTCTTTCTTGAAAGTATCCAGAGACTTGGCCTCCACAGCCTTCTGGGGCAGAGCATTCCATACACCCACCACTCTCTGGGTGAAGAAGTTTCTCCTCAACCCTGTACTAAGTGGCCTACCCCTTATTTTTAAGCTGTGTCCTCTGGTTCGGGACTCACCCATCAGCGGAAACATGCTTCCTGCCTCCTGAGTGTCCAATCCTTAAAATCTTATACGTCTCAATCAGATCCCCTCTCAGCCTTCTAAACTCAAGCGTATACAAGCCCAGTCGCTCCAATCTTTTAGCGTAAGATAGTCTCGCCATTCTGGGAATTGACCTCATGAACCTATGCTGCACTCCCTCAAAAGCCAGAATGTCTTTCCTCACATTTGGAGACCAAGACTGCGGACAATATTCCAGGTGCAGTCTCACCAGGGACCTGTACAGCTGCAGAAGGACCTCTTTGCTTCTATACTCAATTCCTCTTGTTATGAAGGCCAGCATGCTATTAGCTTTCTTTACTGCCTGCTGTACCTGCATGTTTGCTTTCATTGACTGATGTACAAGAACACCTAGATCTCGTTGTACTGCCCCTTTATCTAACTTGACTCCATTTAGGTAGTAATCTGCCTTCCTGTTCTTGCCACCAAAGTGGATAATCACACATTTATCCACATTAAACTGCATCTGCCATGCATCTGTCCACTCACCTAGCCTGTCCAGGTCACCCTATATTCTCCTAACATCCTCCTCACATTTTACCCTGTCACCCAGCTGTGTGTCATCAGCAAATTTGCTAATATTACTTTTAACACCTTAATCTATATCATTAATGTACATTGTAAAAAGCTGCGGTCCCAGCACTGATCCCTGCAGCACACCACTGGTCACCGCCTGCCATTCCGAAAGGGAGCCATTTATCATTACTCTTTGTTTCCTGTCAGCAACCAATTTTCAATCCATGTCAGTATTTTGCCTGTAATACCATGTGCCCTAATTTTGCTCACTAACCTCCTATGTGGGACTTTATCAAAGGCTTTCTGAAAGTCCAGGTATACTACATCCATAGGATCCCCCTTGTCCATCTTCAGAGTTACATCCTCAAAAAATTCCAGAAGATTAGTCAAGCATAATTTCCCCTTCATAAATCCATGCTGACTCTGACCTATCCTGTTACTGCTATCCAGATGTGTCGTAATTTCATCCTTTATCATTGACTCCAGCATTTTTCCCACCACTGAGGTCAGACTAACTGGTCTATAATTCTCTGTTTTCACCCTCCCTCCTTTCTTAAAAGGTGGGACAACATTAGCCAGCCTCCAATCCTCAGGAACTGATCCTGAATCTATAGAACATTGGAAAATGATCACCAATGCATCCACGATTTCTAGAGCCACCTCCTTCAGTACCCTGGGATGTAGACCATCATGTCCCGGGGACTTATCAGCCTTCAGACCTAACAGTCTCTCCAACACCATTTCCTGCCTAATATAAATTCCCTTCAGTTCAGGTCCTTCAGCCACTATTACATCTGGGAGATTGCTCGTGTCTTCCCCAGTGAAGACAGATGTAAAGTACCAATTCAACTCTTCTGTCATTGCTTTGTTCCCCGTAATAAATTCACCCATTTCTGTCTTCAAGGGCCCAATTTTAGTCTTAACCATTTTTTTTCTTTTCACATACTAAAAAAACCTTTACTATCCTC
This sequence comes from Chiloscyllium plagiosum, assembly GCF_004010195.1. NCBI lineage: Eukaryota > Metazoa > Chordata > Chondrichthyes > Orectolobiformes > Hemiscylliidae > Chiloscyllium > Chiloscyllium plagiosum. The sequence goes on from NC_057742.1 coordinate 25,963,289, forward strand.
CTTTATATTTTTGGCCAGTTTACTGTAGGTAATCTAATCTAATCTAATCTAATCTAATCTAATCTAATCTAATCAATTGTGATTCTCACCTGCTTCCCTCTGACAGAAATAAGGATCTCAACTTTCATTTATTTGTTTATTTGATTTTTTTGTGGGATGTATTGTTGACTTTTTTGCCATCCCTAATTGCCCTTGATGATATTGATATAACTTCCTGAGGTACACGTGATGCAGGCACACCCAAAACATTGTTGAGAAGGGATATCCAAAATTTGATCCAGCAATCATATGGTTCCAAGCCAGGTTGGTACTTAGCTTAGAGCGTGATGTTCCCATGCTTCTTCAGCTCTTGTTTTTCTATGTTGTGGAGCACATGGATTTTGAAGAGGTGTTGTTCAGAATCCTCTACGTTGTGGCAGTGCATCTTGTAGATGGTACAGAGCTGACCATGTGTGTAGAGTGAATGTTGCAAATGGTGGTTGGGGTGCCTACCAATTGGGCTGCACTGTGCTGGATAGCATTAAGCTCCAGACAAGTGGAGAGAGCATTCCATCACACTCCTGACTTGCAACTTGAGGATGGTGGACAAGGCTTCGCAAGCCAGGTGGTGAGTTAATCACTGCAGAATTTCTGTTGGCTTCCTGTTGCAATATTTATCAGTTTCTTGTCCTTGCTCATGGGAGATTCAGTGATGTTATTGAATCTCAAAGAAATGGTTATTTTTTTCTCCTGTTGGAGATAGCCATTGCCTGGCACTTGTGTCATGTGAATGTTACTTACACTTATTAGCCCAAACCTGAATATTGTCCAGGGCTTTCTGCACATGGATATTTCTGCATCCCAATCTGAGGAGTTACAATTTGTCTTGAACATTGTGCAATCATCAGCAAATATCCCTGATCTTATGATGGGGTGACGATCATTGAGAAAGCTGACGTTGGATAGGCTTCAGAGACCATCCTGAGAAGTTCCTGCAGAGATGTCCTGGAAATGAAAGGACTGACTTTCAACAATCACAGACATCTTCACATGTGCTGGGTATGATTCAAACCAGCGGAGCTTTATCCCTGATCCCCATTGACTCTAGTTTTGTTCAGGTTCCTCAATGCCACACTCAGTCAATGCTGCCTTGATGTCAAGGGCAGTCACCATTACCTTACCTTTGGAATCCAGCTCTTTTGTCCATACTTGAAATGTGCTAAAGATTATGCGTTCATTAGGACCCAACGTCACTTCTGAATTTTTGATGCAGGGAACGTCAACGATGAAACAGTTAAATGTGTTTGACCTAGGGCACTGCCATAAGAAACTCAGTTGCAGAGCAGTGACGTCTCCTGACTGATATGATTGGCCTCCAAAAGCCTTTAGACTATGCATGACTCCAACCCCAGTGTAGCATTTACCTGAATTTCCATTGATTCCTGACTTGACAGGGCTCCTTGATGCCACAATAGGTTAAGGGCCACCTTAATGTCACTCTCATCTCACCTCTAGAGTTCCCGTCTTTTGTCATGTACTGAGGTCAGGAGCTGACCCTAGCAGAACTCAAATTGAGTATCAATGAGTAAGTTATTGACAAGCAAGTCCCACTTGATTGCACAGTCAACAACATTTTTCATCACTTTGCTGATGATTGTGGGCAGGGTAATGGAGCGGTAACTGGTGGACCTGGATATGTCCTGCTTTGTGTTTCTGGACGTCCCTGGAAAATCTTGCACATTGTTGGATATATGTCAGTATTGTAGCTGTGTTGGAACAGTTTAGATGGGAGTACAACATAAGTCTTCAGTTCTATTGCGGGAGTGTTTTCGATGACCAATGTCCTCTGCCTTTCCATGATATCACATGGCATGAATCAAATTGCCTGAATGCTGGCTAACTGTGATACTGGAGGCCTCGGGGGAAGCTGAGATGGATTATCCACTCAGTGCTTCTAACTGAATATGCATGTAAAATCTTTTATCTTCTCTGATCCACTGATGTGCCAGGCTCCCCCATCATTGAGGTTATCTGTGGGGCCTCCTCCTCCAGTGAGTTGTTTAATCGTCCATAACTGGGTACAGCAGGACTGCAGAGCTTGGATACGATCTGTTGATTGTGAGATCACTTAGTTCTGTCTATTGTATGCTGCTTCTGTTAGTTGGCATTCAAGAAATCCTGTGCTGTAGTTTCACCAGGTTGAAACCTCATTTTTATGTATACCTGGTGCTGGTCCAGGCATGCTTGCCTGCTGCATAGCATGGTTGATCCCCTGGCTTGATGGTCATTACAGAGAAGGGGATATACCAGGCCATGAGGTTGCTTTTTGTGTTTGAAAACAATTCTATTGCTGCTGATAGCTCATTGTACCTTAGTGATGCCTGGATTTGCTGTGAGAAGGATAAAAATAGAGCTCAATGCTGGTCAAGGCTGGGGATGAACTGTGTCAGAAATTACCAAAAGGCTAATCAATACGCCTGCCATTAACTTATTCGGAAATGTCATTTAACAAGGTTTCAGATGTTTGTGCCTTGTTCGTTCTGTAGGTCTCATTAGCTTAATGGCTTGAAGGGGTTAATGGCACAAAGAGGGCAAATTATCAGTGTATATTGTGCAAAACCCCTTTTCTAATGTTTATTGCAAATAAACTAAATAGAGTTGGTGAAGCCTACTAATGTCTCTAAGCAGTAATGAGGACTCTCAGTTTAAACAATACAATTCTTTAGATTAAGATGTCAGTCAGAAATGTTACTCAATAGATTGGAGGGCTTAAAACTAAGCTTTTTACCTTTATAGTAATTATTTTTTACTTTCACAGTTACCCCCCATAATGAACCTATAGGTAGCTGCAGACAGCTCACCCTGAGTATTAGGAATCGTATGGAAATGTGGTCAACTTACCTAAGTTTCTGCAGCAACACATTCAGCACACTGACTTTATTTTCTGCCCTCATCTGATCCTTGGCAATCAACTCTTCGACTATGTTAACACTAATACCAATAAATGTGGTTTCCTTCAGGTCTAGTAGAACAGCACCTATGAATGAAAACAAACACAGTTTATGACTGGCTTTTGCAAACGTATCTTGTAAAGTAGAGCAGAAATTAATCAGATTAGCATTGGACTAGGTGATTACATTGGCAGATATACCTACCTTTGCTGATGCCCCTTTTGAGTTCCAGGAGACTCCTGAAGGTGAGAGAAGGGACATGCGCTTTACCCCATCGGTCTGTATCCTTGTCCAGATCCTCTTCATACTTTATCCATCGTCCAGTCTCTTGCCAGTATTGATGTTCGGCTTCATCCATTTTCAGTTCATCAAATTCAACAAATACCTGAGGTATCTGAGACACCGTAATAGGGATTGAAATGACACAGAACGGTGAGCATCATCATTCTCTTTGCTGAAGGTACAGCATTCTAATTAATGCCCTCAGTCTACTGGATATAGTAACATCCATCAGATTCAGGTTGGTTCTCAAAACTTTGTACTCCAAATCTCTCCCAGTGATGCTGCTATCGTTGCTTGGAATAGTATACAACACGGATGTGCTTTACATTTTTTCTACCATTAAGGTTGTCGAATTTGGGCAATTTAAAAGCAGGGGTATAAGTGATTGTCATAATAAATTGTACAAGTTTTCACAGGTGGAGGTGAGCAGAGTACTTTCGAGTCACCATGATTAACCTCAGTGAAAACTGTCTTATCCTCTTGCGCAGATATACTTTGCAAATTCAGAGACCAGAAGTTCATCGTAATAATGGATTCAGGAACTCTCCTCACTGGGAGACAGAAATATACAAGGCAACTCCTTCAATGAGATAAACAATTAAATGGAGAAACAGGAAAATGCTGCTTTTTGGAGATAATGGTGAATAATGGTACAAATAATAAATAATTAAAGGAGCCTTGCTAATTGGGAGATAACAGGATTCCTGCAATGAAAGAACAGGAGAATATCTTCATTGAGGAAAATTTAAACACTGTTATGATTGTCAGGAAAATGGATGATAAATATTTAACTTCTATCATTTGGCTTTAATACTTAAGTCTCTCAGGGACTAAAACATAGCATTAAAAAGGACAAATGTTCACCTAAAATGGTTGCTATGATTGCCTGACCAGGCTAAGGTCATTGAAATGCTCAATAAACAAGGATCTAGTCTGAGCCAAAATTGGTATCGTCAAAAAAGTCAATGAAACTAAAATCTGTAGCTTCCAATTATTCCAAATGTTTCTGGAAGTTACACGTTGTGATGAAAGATCATAATATATAGGAATAGAATTAGTCATTTGGCCCATCAAGCTTGCTCTGTCATTCAATCATGGCTGATATATTTCTCAACCTCATTCTCCTGCCTTCACCCTGTAATCCTTGATCCCCTTACCAATCAAGAATGTCTATCTCTGTCTTAAATACACTTGGTGACTTAGCTTCCACAGCCTTGTGCGGCAATGAATTCCACAGATTAACTACCCTCCGGCTGAAGAAATTTCATCTCATCTCAGTTCTAAAGTTCCTTCACTTTGAGGCTATGCCTTCGGGACATAGTCTCCCTACCAAAGGAAACATCTTCTCCATGTCCGGGCCTCTCAGTATTCGATAAATTTCAATGAAATACCACCCTCATACTTCTAAACTCCATTATGTACAGACCCAAAATCCTCAACTGCTCCTCATATGGCAAGCATTTCACTCCCAGGATCACTCATGAGGGGCCTCCTCTGGACGCCTTCCAAGGCCAGTACATCCCTCCTTAGATTTGGGGATGTCTATGGACAATTCAACTTGGGCAAAAAATGGGCGCACTGAGGAATATGCAAGTTAATCTTTGTGTATAGCTTTTTCTGCCCTGTAGAGGGCGAAGATGAGGAAAGATGGATTTGTCAGGAAAAACTGGAAGAAACTCTCTCTGCCTGTTTCTCTCATCAACTTAAAGTATCAATTCCGAGTGAAAGAACAGTTGTTCATGCAGACCTCAAGAATATCTGAAAACTTTGTTACTGCTGTGGAAATAGGTCAGCAGTTAAACAGCTGGTAGTCAGCCTTCCCTCTCACTGCTTAAGGGCTTCAAGAAATTTAAGCTGCAACTGCTTTTAGCTGCCTGTCTGTTCTGGACATCACTCCCTTTTCCCTTCTTTATAAGCTAACTGCCTGTGTTTGTACATGTGCTTGATGTTGCACTTTCTTAGTTTTTCAAGTTTTAATTGGTAATGAAACTCCACATTGTATACATGCAATGACCAGTAAGTGATATTAAATGCTAATATTTTCTAAATTCAGTGAGGAATTTGACAGAACTGTAGAATGCATTTCCCAATGTGACTCATTGCTTGAAGAGTCACATCAGAATCAAAACATTAACCATTGTACAAAGGTGGTCCCCTTCATTGATGGTAATAGCAGAATGAGGGATATACTGGGACATGAGGTTAGTTTTGTGAAATACAATTTGGCTACTGTTGCACATAGTTCGCAACCTCATCACCATTTAGTTTTTAGCAACTAGTTTTATTCTGCATCTATTCCATTTAACTCAGTGGTGATTGTATTATCTCACACAAAGAGGACATCTCTATGTGAAGATAGGATCATGCCTGAAAGACTGCACAGTAGTCACCCCTACCAATAGTGTTATTGATGGACAAATTTGGACAAGTGGTTTGCTGAGCATAATGTCAATTGAGCTTTTCTGACTTGAGGGTATTCTCATGAGCCATAGTGCAGTCTGACAGCTGTGTCCTTCAGGATTCTGCTAGGTTGGCAAACATTGGTGTTTAGTGATGAACATCAAAGACCACAACACAGATCACCTTCTGTGTTTCTTCTGAGTGTTACAACAGTTTGGAGGAGGCCAAGTCAGAAATTTCATTAGCCATGCTTGATTTGATGCAATGAGAATTCATGCAGTTCAGAGCCAGTTTTGAGGATTCACTGGGTCATTTCATCCTGACTGTACACCATTGAGGCACCACCACTGCTGGATCTATCCTGCTTGTGGGACGTGACTTATTCAGGGATATTGATGAAGCCATCTGGGACATTGGCTAAAGGTATAATTTGGTCAGTATGGCAATGTCAACATGCTGCTTCAAAGGTCTGCAGGACAGCCCTGACTGTTTTGGCACAAGACCTCAGATGTTAATAAGGATGACCTTACAGGTTTGGTGGAGATGGGATGTGCCTTTATCCGTTCTGGCACTAGTAAAACTATACCTGCTTGTAATTGTATTCTCTGTGACCTGTAGGCTCTCTGCCAGCTTTATCTTGACTCCTTCTAGGACCTAATCAAAAACAGAATCAACATCAGATGAACAATTTTAAAAAAACAGACAAAATGTTTTAATGTTTTCCATTTGAGGGAACATCAGACTTTTGACTAAACTTCAAACATTTCAATTTTTGTTTTATTTTATGTCTTTTCTTACACTGTATTAACTAACTAGCTAAACATATATATCAAATACTGGATATAATTTCTGATTACTTTCCTTTTCTCCCCTTCTCTTGGATTAGATTTAGAGGGACCTTTTGAGTCTCATGATTCATATGCAGAAATAATGCACATTTGTCAGTATCCATAGCTAGGTTGTCCTAGAACAGATAACTGGCCTGTTGCCAACGGCTACAACTCAAGGGATGCCATGCCACATCAAGCATGACTGAGCAGAAGACCCTTCTGCTCTTACTGTCTGCTATTAGCGCATTGGAAGGATTTACAGGTTCGGCTATGTTGTAGTGGTACCTTCCATGAACATCTGCCCCAGAGTGGGATGCAGGGGTGAAGACACTGACCGCTTCAGCAGAATATTATTTGCCTTAAATTCTCTGTCCTTTTCCATACTAATTATTACCTCTCGCCTCAAACCAGAATGTTGAGTGAGAGATTTTTGCAGCTTCACACTATTTGTTGCCAGTATTAGTGGGTGAGAGTTTAACTCATTCACAAGTCACTCCTTTGTCCACTATTTTGATGTTCACCCATTTATTTTAATTCCTTCTTCTAAAATAATGGACAGTGAAATCTGAATAGCTGAAATTTCTAAAAGATAATTTCTGTGTTGATACACAGTTAAACATACTGGGTGTAATTTCTTCATTTTGCATTACTTTTGCCTATCTTTATGGAGCTTACTATCATTGATTGGACTTTCAGTAAACTTTCACCAAACAGTGTCCAAGTATTTAGAATAGAAAAATGTAGAATGTGATTAAACTCTATGGAATAAATGATGGCTATGTATAGCATCATGATGGAGGACACTGTAAGCCATGATATTTCGACAAGGAGCAGCCCAATTTATAGAATAAATTGTTAATCAGGAAACAAATTCTTGAGTGTCATGATTAGAATATTTTAGTTAATCATTCAATGATAGCTTTCAGATTTATGTAATTTTTTTCACTGATACTTTGCTTAAAATTGATAAAGTAAAAATGTGTCTTTTCACATCTGGTCTGTTTTCCTCAGTCTAACTGAACATAACACAAAGTAAATGCATGCCAATTAGATTAGGGACATTTAAGATTTGTTTTTCAACAAACCTCTTAAGATTCAATGTAAGCTGATTTCAAACAAGAAATGACATCACTATCAGAACTGAGTTGAGACAGAGGAGCTAATAATTCAGACTGCATCATGGGAAGTTCATATGTATTTCAAGAGATTTAGTTTGAGGACAAAGGAAATCATAATCCAAAACTGTATGTCTCTTTACAACTAGGACTCCTGATATTGATGACTTTATTGGATAGCCTGGACTAGAGACATGCTTGGAAATCAATCTGTACAGGAATACTGACCAACTCCATTCAAGCTGGTCCTGCTGCATCACCCTGGCCAGCCTATGGTCTTGAGCTGTTGTTATTGCCTGTTCTTTGCTGCTGCTGCTGCTGCAGCTGCATTGTTACCGCCAATTCTAAGAATTCCTAGATCACTGTCGCAACCAACACTGTTGCTAATGCCATTCTCATAGTTTACTCTTCATTCCTGTTTTTCCTTGTTTTGCCTTGTTTCTCCATAATCACTGGTAACTTCAGATAAATAGGTACTGACAGAGGGAGAAATTTTCTTCAGTGAAGCATGTGTAGTGAGGTCAGAAAAATAGCCAAAAGAAATTATGACTGCTGCATAGAGGAAATTTGCTCCTTTATCTATTTCCTGTAAATAGGATCTATGTTTCCATAAAAACAATTCAATGACAGAAACTAGTTAAAGAAAGTCAATTTGTGACATTTTGTCTGAGATGCTTACTGAAAAGCTTCATTATATGATTAGAAATTTCATGATAAAGTGAAGTGGTAAATTAGGGCAAGGGATAGGGCAATACAGATGCAATGGCAGCTATTTAAAGTGTTATTTCAAAATAATAAATACATTTTATAGAGTCATAGAATCATAGAGACGTACAGATGGAAACAGGCCCTTCAGTCCAACTCGTCCATGCCGACCAGATATCCCAAGCCAATCTAGTCCCACTTGCCAGCACCCAGCCCATATCCCTCCAAAACCCTTCCTATTCATATACCCATCCAAATGCCTCTTAAATGTTGCAATTGTACCAGCCTCCACCACTTCCTCTGGCAGCTCATTCCATACTGGTACCAACCTCTGTGTGAAAACGTTGCCCCTTAGGTCTCTTCCCCTCTCACCCTAAACGTATGCCCTCGAGTTCTGGACTCCCCGACCCCAGAGAGTCTATTTACCCTATCCGTGCCCCTCATAATTTTGTAAACCTCTATAAGGTCACCCCTCAGCCTCTGACGCTCCAGGGAAAATAGTCCCAGCCTGTTCAGCCCCTCCCTATAGATCAAATCCTTCAAATTCCCAAGGGAGGGTGAATCATCTGTAGTTAACTAAGGAAGTTAAATGTAATATCAAATTTAAAGAAAAGCATATACAGAGAAACCTTGATTATCAGAAGGACACGGTCAGGGAATATATCATTCGGTTAATCAAATGCCGGATAACCAAATGCTGGATAACATAGTTAGCCAAACACTGGGACCTTGCGATCGGATAATCCGAAATTCGGTTAATCAAATGCTGGATAATTGAGGTTCCTCTGTAGTTGTGCAGAGATGAAGGCAGGTCAGCAGAGTGGGCAAGAATACAAAAGTAGAAAAGAATGACTAAAAGGTTAAGAAGGAGGGAAACATTAGAGTATGAGAGAAAGCTAGCTAAAATATGTAGAGATAGTAAGAATCTCTAGAGACATTTCAGAAAGAAAAGATTTAACAAGGTCAGTGTTAGTCACATACAAAATGAGTCCGCAGAACTAATCATGAAAAATAAGCATATGACAGCTGAATTGAATAAGTGTTTTTTTTATTGGCCTTTACTATAAAGAATGTAAATAATATCCCAGAAATAGTCAGAAAATGGAAAGGAGGGGGAGTGATACTGAGCAAATTATAATAGCTGCAGGCTGTTAAGTTCCCATACCTGAAATATTTCACCCTAGGATCATAAAAGAAAGCGCTAGTGAGATAGTTGATGAATTGGTTTTAATTTTCAAAAATTCCCTAGATTCAGGAAAGGTTCTGTTACATTGGCAGATAGCAAATGTAACTCCTTTGTTCAAAAACAGAGGGAGACAGAAAGCAGATAACTAAAGGCTTGTTAGATTAATACCTATCTTAGAGAAGATATTAAAAGCTATTATTCAAGATCTTATAAGGGGATTGTTAGAAAGTTTTAGATAATCACAGAATCAATATGGCTTGTTCAACTCCTTATTAAAGTTCTTTGTTTAAATGACACATGATGTGGATAAGGGAAACTCAGCAGATGTACCATATTTAGATTTCTGGTTTAGAAGGATATGGGCCAAATGCTGGCAAATGGGACAAGATTTATTTAAGATATCTGGTTAGCATGGATGAGTTGGAATGAAGAGTCTGCGGTACAGAAAATAATTAGGGAAGCTAAGAGAACGTTGGTATTTATTGCAAGGTGAATTGAATACAAAAGTAAGGATGTTATCTTTCAAATTATAGAGGGTACTGGTGAGATCACATCCGGAGTATTGTATACAGTATTGGTCACTTTTTAGGGAAAGGTGTACGTGCACTGGAAGTAGTTCAGCGAAGGTTTACTAGATTAAATGCCTGGAATGGGCTGGTTGGCTTCTGAGGAAAAGTGGAACAGGCTAGGTTTGTGTCAGCTGGAATTCAAAAGATTTAGATGATTTGAATGAAACAAATAAGATCCTGAGGGGTCTTGACAAGGTGCATGTTGAAAGCATGTTTACTCATGTGTGAAAATCTAGAACTAGAGGTCACTGTTTGTTCATTTATAACAGATATGAGACAATTTTGTTTCTCAGATGTCATTGGGAGTGTTTGGAACTGTCTTCCTCAAAGAGGAGTGTATTTGGATATTTTAAAGACAGAAGTAAGGAAACTCTTGATGAGTAATGGGATGAAAGTTTATTTGATGGTCAATGGAAATGTAGAGCAATCCAATCCTGCTCCATCTTATAGATAGCAGAGCTTACTCAAGCACCAAGTGGCCTACTCCTGCTCCTAATGGGCATGTTAATATGGGTCAATTTGTTTGGCTCAGATGTTGAAAAACACTTGACAGAGTTTAATTGAGTATCCTGGAGATTCTCCTGGTTCTATAGCTGTCCTCAATGGTACATTCATTGGTCTTAGCTTATTCTTTGTGAACTCGATCACCTATAACATTCTTGCATCATTCCAGGGCTACTAAGTAGGAGAAAGTGAGGAAGGCAGATGCTGGAGATCAGAATCAAGAGTGTGGTGCTGGAAAAGCACAGCAAGTCAGGGAGCATCCAAAAAGCAGGAGAATCGACTTTTCAGGCAAAAGCCCTTCATCAGGAATGAGGCTTGTGGGCCAGGGGGGCTGAGAGAAAAATGGGAGGGTGGTGGGGTTTTGGGGGGGAAGATAGTTGGTCTTATGATAGGTAGATGAAGGTGGGGGAGGAAGGTGATAGGTCAGAGAGGAGGGTGGAGTGGGTAGGTGAGAAGGAAGATGGACAGGTCAAGAGGACAGTGCCGGGTTAGAGGCTTGGGACTTGGATAATGTGTGGGGAGAGGAAATGAGGAAACTGGTTAATTCCTCATTAATCCCGTGTGGTTGCAGGGTCCCAAGGTGGAAGATGAGGCATTCTTCCTCCAAGCATCAGGTGGTTAGGGATTGGCGATGGAATAGGCCAGCCTGGAGGAAGAGAGGTTAGGGGAGGGGAGTTTACAATTAAGCAAAAACATAATTGAACCAGCCACATAGGAAGTGTTCCTATAACAATGGGAATTTTGGGATCAGTAACAAACTTCTTTTATTTCAAAAACCGTCTGCCATCTATAATGCACAAGTCAGCTTGTGCTAGAATGCTTTCCAATTGCTTGTACGGGTGTACTCCAACAATGCTCAAAAAGCACCACACCTAAGTATTGCTTGATTCACACCTAAAACACTCAGCTCTTCCACCACCAATGCACAGGCAGAGTAGTGTGTGTTACCTACAATAAAGACAAAATACTGTAAATCTGAAACTGCTGAATTTCTCCAGTATTCCCTATGTTTGTATTATCTACAAGTAGCACTGTAGCAACTCATCAAGGCTCCTTCATAAGCATCTTCCAAATCTGTGACTTCTAACACTAAGAAGGACAACAGCAGCTGCAACAACCATCACTTGCAAGTTCTCTTCCAAGTCATACACCATCATCCTTCACTGTTGCTGGATCAATGACTTACACAATTCTCCTTAATAACACTGTGGCTATACATACACCAAGTGGACCACAGTTCACGAAAGCAACTGACCACCTTCTCCAATGCAAGAAAGGGTGGGCAACAAGTCCTGGAATTGCCAGTGATGGCCACATTCTCTGAATGAGTAAAAATAAATTGATGTCACAGCAGAGTTTGCAGAAAACTTTATACACTGTCCTTTTAAAAGTAGGTTATACAGCAGTAATGATATAGAAATGCCATTGTCTATTAGTAGGCAAACCACTACTGATAAACACAGCAAAGCATCAGATTAAACATACACTGCATCTCAGTATTTTCTTCAAACGAGACACAAACAACCATTCTGAAACTTCTAGTCAGTGAAGTAAATTTTGTGAGACCATTCAGAGTACATTGGAAAATTATCGATGCAGTAGTTTTTTTGGTAATTCAAGTAAATGGAATTAAAATTGCACAACAGGACCTGCGATTTTCCCCGACATGTCCTAACTGTGAGATCTTTACAGTGATACAGATCATTGTGAAATTCACTACATTGTTTAGTTTTATATTTCAAGTAAACTGTACTATTGCTGAATAATTCTTCAGAGTCCTAATGATATGTAACGACAGTCCAAGAAAAGAATTGGTTTACCACTGCTTCCTCCATTGTCTGTTGTACTTGTGAAACTGATTGATCATCATTTTCTGTTTGTTCCTCCCTGTACCATGGCTTATGACTTCACGTCCAATGAAGATTTGTAATGTTCTCTTCATAGTCATATTTTACAATATGTAACAAGCTCCTGACTACATTTAGTTCCTTGCAAGACATATTGCAGGGCCTGCCTTACTAATTACAGTCATTGGAATTATTGTTTGAATATGAGTTATCCTTAATGACGACAAAACTCTGGTTAGGTCTCAACTGGTGAATTGCATTCAGTTTTGCATAGCGCAATGCAGCATGGATATCAATAGGAGCAGTGCAGGAGAGGTTTATTAGAATAGTACCAGAGTTGAGAGCCTATTCATCGTAGGCCTGTCAAAACCCACATGTGAGCTGTAGTCACTTGGGTGAATATCAAAAAATAATAGCTCTTTGAACTAAACAGCACAGAATCCCTTACATTGCTCAAAACACAACACAGAGTTCCAGAACCCACTAGGCATTGAAGTTTTGGAAAACCCATTCATATAATCTTATCTTACATGAGTTTACCCAAAAATAAATGTTATGCCGAATAGATCCTCTGATTTATTTCCTTAGCCTATTTAGTCAGCTCGTCTATTCTTCCAGCCTATAGTAATGTAGACAAATATTTCTCAGGACCCAGTGAAGAAATTGCCTTACCTGCAGTATCCAAAGTACCTCCAGTAGCCGTTTCTGATATAACTAAAAGGTAATTTCAATCTGCATCGCTTTTTTCCTTCTGTCATTTTGATTTAAGACAGTAAGTGATTGCAGTTTATCTAGAATGTTAGTGTAGTTACCATAAACTGAAGCACTTCAGTCTTTCCATTGTCATTTGTTGATAGTAAAGACACCAATAATTAAAGCATGTGGCATCCTGTTTATACTGAACTGTATATCATCGAGTTTTCCCAGATGGCAATGTGATATCCCAAGCTCTTTATTTAGATTTGATATTAAATTTATTCAAATGATGAATTAAACGAGGGTAATAATACCCTGCATTGAATGGCTATTGATCTTTTCTGATTATCCAATGTACAGTGTGATAGTCACATAGCCAACAATGATCAGACACTGATAATTTATGTAAATTAAACTGTAGAACATTGGCACTATGCCAATTCTTTTCTATTTTCTTTTCCTTATTCTCCCGATGATGCTTAACAGTAGCTCAGCCAAACCTTTACATATTATCAAACAAAGAGACTATTAATTTTGGGGATTAATTAGCACAATACTTTTATTTGAGTTTCTAATCACAGGTACAGATGAAGCTGTTAAGTGCAACATTTCCTGTTGATATGTGATTGTAATCTAATTATACACAGCTTTTTTTAGTCATAGGCATGTGTGGAGATTTATATTGTATGTGCATCTTATACTAAATCTTATTAACTAAGACATACAGTCAAAGAAGGCAATCTGCATGCAGGGTTAGCACATTATTGATCTTCAATTACAGAGTCCATTATTACAAATCCATATGAAAACAATGTTGTAAGGTAACAGCCTTCCTTATGCAAACTGTTATTAAGGACCTAAGGAATATTTCAGAAACTTATTTATACATGTACAATGTTTTTGATCCTAACATTTAAAAAAATATTTATTTGTGGGTCTTGGGCGTCGCTGGCTAGCCAGCACTGATAGCCCATCCCTATTTGCCCTTGAGAAGGTGTTGGTGAGCTGCCTTCTTGAATCGCTGCAGTCCACTTGCTGTGGGTTGACCCACAATACTGGTAGGGAGAGAATTCCAGGATTTTGATCCAAGGACTGTGAAGGGACGGTGGTATATTTCCAAGTCAGGTGAGTGACTTGGAGGGAACTTGCAGGTTGTGAAGTTCCCAAATACCTGTTGCCCTTGTCCTTTTAGATGGAAGTGGTTGTCAGTTTGGAAGGTGCTGTCTAAGGATCTTTGGTGAATTTCTGCAGTGCATCTTGGAAGTAGTACACACTGCTGGTACTGAGCTCCAGTATTGGAGGGATTGAATGTTTGAAGATGTGATGCCAATCAAGCAGGGGGTTGCTTTGTCCTGAATGGTATCAAGCTTCTTGAGAGTAGTTGGAGCTGTACCCATCCAGGCAAGTGGGGAGTATTCTGCCAGACTCCTGACTTGTGCCTTGTCGATGGTGGACAAACTTTGGGGTGTCAGGAGGTGGGTTAATCGCCGCATTATCTCTAGTCTCTGACCTGCCTTGTAGCCACTGTGTTTATGTGATGAGTCCAATTGAGTTTCTGGGCAATGGTAACCCCAAGGATGTTGAAAATGGGGGATTCAGTGATGGGAATACTATTGAATGTCAAGGGGCGGTGGTCAGAGTGTCTCTTATTGGTGATGGTCATAGTCTAATATTTGTATGGTGCGAATGTTATTTGCCTCTTGTCAGCCCAAGCCTGGATATCATCCAGATCTTCTGGCATTTGAGCACAGACTGCTTCAGTATCTGAGGAGTCATGAAAGGTGCTGAACACTGTGCAATCGTCAGCGAATCGTCACCCACTTCTGACCTTATGACAGAGGGGAGGTCATTGATGAAGCAGATGAAGATTGTTGGGCCTAGGACACCAGCCTGAGGGCTTCCTGCAGAAATGTCCTGGAGCTCAGATGACTGACCCTCCACAATGACAGCCATCTTCCTTTGTGCTAGGTATGACTAACCATCAGATCATTTGTCCCCTGATACTCATTGATTCCAGTTTTGCCAGGGCTCCTTGATGCCACACTCACCTCACCTCTGGAATTCAGCTCTTTTGTCCATGTTGAACCAAGGCTGTAATGAGATCAGGAGCTGAGTGACCCNNNNGAATGTTATTTGCCTCTTGTCAGCCCAAGCCTGGATATCATCCAGATCTTCTGGCATTTGAGCACAGACTGCTTCAGTATCTGAGGAGTCATGAAAGGTGCTGAACACTGTGCAATCGTCAGCGAATCGTCACCCACTTCTGACCTTATGACAGAGGGAAGGTCATTGATGAAGCAGCTGAAGATTGTTGGGCCTAGGACACCAGCCTGAGGGCCTCCTGCAGAAATGTCCTGGAGCTCAGATGACTGACCCTCCACAATGACAGCCATCTTCCTTTGTGCTAGGTATGACTAACCATCGGATCATTTGTCTCCTGATACTCATTGATTCCAGTTTTGCCAGGGCTTCTTGATGCCACACTCACCTCACCTCTGGAATTCAGCTCTTTTATCCATGTTTGAACCAAGGCTGTAATGAGATCAGGAGCTGAGTGACCCCCTGGTGAAACCCAAACTGGGCGTCACTGAGCAGGTTGTTGCTGAGCAGGTGCTGCTTGATAGCACTGTTGGTGACCCCTTCCATCACTTTACTGATGATAGAGAGTAGGCTGATTGGGCAGTAACTGGTTGGATTGGATTTGATCTACTTTTTGTGTACAGGATGTTATTGTATGACTAATCAATAATTACTGGCATTGACAAAGTGTGATTTCTGTGTAGAAGACATGCCTTGCCATGAAAGTGGGAAGTAGTGTGTTAATGTATTAATAACTTGGAAATGATTGACGAGTAATGGTATTAAGCAAGTTACTTACGTTGAGTGTGTGAATCATCTGCAGAGGCTATTTGTGGAAGGTTTATGTCTTTGCTGTAAAACAAAGGACAACAATAGTATCAGAATCCAGCGCAGGGTGTAAAGTAACTACAGTAACACCTCAACATATGAACGACCCCGTTCACGAACAAATCGGTTTATGAACAAGATTGTACGTAAAATTTTGCTTCAACGTACGTACGAAATTCAAGGTACGAACGAAGGTACGAACGCAAAAAGCCCGTGTGTGACCATGTGGTTTCATTATTCTGC
Organism: Chiloscyllium plagiosum; assembly: GCF_004010195.1. Classification (NCBI taxonomy): domain Eukaryota; kingdom Metazoa; phylum Chordata; class Chondrichthyes; order Orectolobiformes; family Hemiscylliidae; genus Chiloscyllium; species Chiloscyllium plagiosum. The sequence continues at coordinate 25,979,503 of NC_057742.1, forward strand.
TTTGCTATGCGCTTGTTGAACGCAAAAGGTCTCAGGCCCCACGTGATCTCATTCAGTTCGTCTGGCGCGTGTGCTGTGAACAGCCGTTCAAGCATTCTTATGCTATCTGAACAATGGGAAAAATTGATTCAGTTTGCGAAACTTTTCGATTCGCGAACCGGGTCCCGGAATGGATTAAGTTCGTAAGTCGAGGCGCTACTGTATTAGACAACTGGGGAATTCCTCCATTCATTTTTTTTTGTTAGGAATGACTGGATTTTTATGAATATATCATTTTGGATCCTTGCTCTTCTAAACTTTAGTTTTCCTGCACTTGTATCCTTTAATCAAAAATCAACATGATGAAATGCAAGACTCATATTAAATGTAAACGTCTAACTCCTCAAACCTAATGAGGCTTAGATACTCATCTATTACCACACTGTAGTGACTTTTAATTCAAACCACACCTGCATTAATCCCATACTCCTGTACAAATGGAAATACACACAGCAAAATACCAGTTGGCCTATTAAACCTGCCCCATACTCTAATGTAGGCTGGTCACCATAGCTAGATACTTCATACCCATCCACCACACTACCCCCACTACAATGACGTAATCTCCTGGGACAGGCATAGAATCTGAGGAAATCTCAGGATCGATAAAAGAAAATAAATTCTGGAGGAATCCTCCCTGGCCACCTGTGCAGATCAAAACCTCCACAGAATATGTGTTATCTGTAAAGTTATTTATCTTCTATATTAAGCAATCGCTGCACCAATTTAAAATCAGCTCAGCTCCCTCTGGAAAACTTGCAGAGAGACTGAACCAGCCAGCAACATATTCCATTGCTCTCAGGGATGAGAAGAACAAACAAATAGTCAGTGTATTCCCTTGTACAGAATAGATTAGATTACTTACAGTGTGGAAACAGGCCCTTCAGCCCAGCAAATCCACACCGACCCTCCGAAGAGCAACCCACCTCCTATACTTACCCCTTCACCTATCACTACGGGCAATTTAACATGGCCAATTCACCTAACCTGCACATTTTTGGACTGTGGGAGGAAACCGGAGCACCCTGAGAAAACCCACGCAGACACGGGGAGAACGTGCAAACTCCACACAGACAGTTGCCTGAGGCCAGAATTGAACCCGGGTCTCTGGCACTGTGAGGCAGCAGTGTTAACCATTGTGCCACCGTCCCGCCCAGTTTAAATGCATGTCTACCAATGCCCCACAGTCTCTTCAAGAATCTAACCAGCTTAATACCCAGTTCTTCCATATTTTTATAAATATATCAGGTTTGAATCTAAGTTTGATAATGAAGAGAATGATGCTCTCTGGTGATAGTAAGGTGATGGGCTAAACGGAGTTGGAAAATATCAAGGACTTGGAATGTTGAAGCAGAAATAGCATTCATAATTTTAAAATCCTAAGAATTAATAGTAATTTGTAGCCTATTAGTGTCCGGTGACTGTCCTGTCGTCTGATTTACAAGGTCCCGCTGGTACCAAGGCTGGGTATCTCACTTAGAGTCACCATTTGAAACAAAAAGGAGGTTGCAGTGATTGAGGGAATGTTGGGGATGTCAGGAAGTTACATCGGGTGCAAGAATATCCCAAATAAAAACAGAAAACAATCTCTCCTGTCTTCCATCCTGTCACACAACTTCATTTTGTCCTTGTATTTATCCCTTACTCAAAAATATTTAATTTCTGACTTTTCCCAGTTCTGTCAAAAAAGTTGCGGGTCACAGATATAAAATATTAACACCTTTTTACAGACATTCCCTGAGTATTTCCAGAATTTTTATGTGGTGATTTCATAATTCAGGATCCACAGTTTTGTGCTTCTCAATGACTGCTAGAGTGGATTTCTAATTATATAGATATAAACAAGCCCCGAGATATCACTTACTCAAATTCAACAGTGCCCCTTCCTGGCGGACGGGGTTTATACCTGGTATGAGGCTTCGGGCTTCCTTCCGTTTCGAATGACTACATGGAGACAGTAAAGGCAGAGAAAAGAGAGTCAGTATCTGTTTCCACATCGTTGGTAACAGTCATCAGTCAGTTACAATTCACCAAAAATTAACCATCAAGATGTCAGCTATATTGAGTTTTCTTTTGATTCTTCCATGGTTGTGGATATTTCTGGAAATGTTTGCTACCCATCCCTAATTGCCCTTCAAATGAATGGCCAATTTCAGGAGCAATTAAGAGTCAACCACATTGTTGTAGGTCTGGAGTCACATGTGGAGCAGACCAGGTAAGGATAGCAGGATAGGCCATGATTATATTGAAGAGCAAAACAGGTTTGACAAGCTGAATGGCTTACTTCTGTACCTATAAGTGAACCAGATGGATTTCTACACACTCGATTAGAGTTATCATGGTCACATTATTGAGGTTAGATTTATATACCAAATATATGAATTGAATTTTAATTCCACTAGACACCGTAATGAGATAAGAACCATATCCCCAGAGTATTATTCTGGACTGCTGGATGGATGGTCCAGTGACATTACATTAAGTATAAATGACAGTTATTTAAACTGAAGAAAGGTTTAAAACAGTTTTCCATAAAGATCTGTTTTATTGTTAATATTCATGAGCCAGCATTTTTGTCCATTCCTCATTGTTCTTGGGAAGGTGGTGATCAGCTGCCTTTTGAACTGCTGCAGTCCATTTGCCGTAGGTAGGGAGGGAGTTTGAGGATTTTGGCCTACCAATGTTTACGGAGTGGTAGCTTAAAAATGTGTTGCTGGAAAAGCGCAGCAAGTCAGGCAGCATCAAAGGAGAAGGAGAATCGACGTTAAGCCAAACGTCGATTCTCCTTCTCCTTTGATGCTGCCTGACCTGCTGCGCTTTTCCAGCACACATTTTTAAGCTCTGATCCCCAACATCTGCAGTCCTCACTTTCTCGTAATTGATTTTAAGGAATGGTAGCATGTTTCCAAGCCAGGATGGTGACTGGCTTGGAGGATAGTGTTTGCATGTATCTGCTGCCCTTATCCTTCTAGACGGTAGTAGTCGTTGGCTTGGAAGATGCTGTCTGAAGGGTCTTGTCGAAGTTCTGCACTGTATCTACATGGTGTTGCTACTGGTCATCAGTGGTGGAAAAGTCAAATGTTTGTGGATGTGGCGAGAATCAGATGGGCTGCTTTATCTTGGATGGTGTCAAGCTTCTTCAGTGTCTTTGAGCTACACTCATCCAGGCAAATGGGGAGCATGCCATCACACTCCTGACTTGTGTGTTTTAGAAGGTGGGCAGGATTTAGAGAGTTAGAAGGTGAGTTGCGTGTTACAAGATTCCTAGTCTTTGACCTGCTCTTGCAGCCACTATATTTACGTAGTTAGATGTTCAGTTTCTGAACGATGATAACCACCAGATTTTCAATTTTGAGGAATTCAGTGACGGTAATGCCATTGAAAGTCAAGGGGCAATGGTTAGGCTCTTTCTTGTTGGAGATGGTCATTTTCTGGTGTTTGTGTGGTACGAAAGTTACTTGCCACTTTTAACTTATGTTGCATTAGGAAAGAGTAACTCAATAGCAAAACTCGCAGAATGTACCAAGGGTATAGTTAACACTGAGGAAAACTGAAACATGACATAATAAGCGTGAGCAGATTCTTTCCAGTCGCTGAATGACGTGGGAATTGTTGCGAAAGTTGGGAGAACTGCAAGAGATTGAGAGTGAGGAACTTCCCACCATTGAGAGTAAGTCCCATTTTCTCTCAACATTTTTAACAAGAATTGTACAGCAGGATGGCATTCTCTCCAGTGAGTGGTGAGAGGTCTATTTACATAGAGTCATAGAGTCATACAGCATGGAAACAGAACCTTTGGTCCAACCAGTCAATGCTGACCAAATTCCCAAACTTAACAAGTCCAACTTGACTGCGTTTGGCCCATATTCCTCTAAACCTTTCCTATTCATATACAAATGTCTTTTAAATGTTGTAACCGTACCTGCACCCATCACTTCCTCTAGAAGTTCATTCCACACACGAACCACTCTCTGTGTCAAAAAAGTTGCCCCTCAAGTACTTTTTAAAACTTTCTCCTCTCATTTAAAGAAAGTATGTCCTCTAGTTTTGAGCTTCCCCACCCTAGGGAGAAGGCAGTTGCTAGTTACCTTATCTATGCCTCCCACGATTTTATAAACCTTCGTAAGTTAGCATGAATCAATTATTACATCATCTTGACTCGTTGGTACGCTTTATCTCATTTTCCTACCGGCTGGTTGGGAATGAGACAATGACAATTCCCAACTTGAAAGTCAGAGTAGTTACCTGGTGACTCCAGCTCACCTCTTATTCTTCTAGACCTCCATCGGTCACCATGCTCCCTGGACACAGACTGCATGTACCCCTGTCCAGTGGGACCTCCAGGGCCCCTTTGGCAAAATGGGGTGTGTCATGTCCAGGGTAAACAAACCGCAACCTGCAGGGCAGCTGCAAACTGCCAATGCTTGACCAACTACAAGGCAAAAAGTTTTAAAGCTGGCACTGTTACCAGCAAAGCTGGGAGGTCTCAGCACTGCTCAACACTTCTGCCTGTGGGCAAGTGGGAAATACAATTAGCAAGGCACCAGAAAGCAATGGTGTGTAGATAGTGAGGAGAGTTTGGAAACCTGCTAAGGCTCTTGAAGAGAAGCCCTTCATGAAATTTGTCAACACTGAGTCTTAGCCGATATCCTGTAAGGTTCAGTTGATTGAAAAACTGGCTGTTAAATGGCAAGTACAGATAAATGTGAGTTGATGCACTTTGATAGGAAAACAGGAATGTCACCTGCAGCTGAGAATATGAAATAGGAAATTTCTTAGAAGAGCAAAGGGATCTCGGGATGCAGGTGAACAAATCATTCAAACCAAGTTCGGAGGAGGGGTGGCACAGCCAGTATGCTAAGAAGGCATTGGGATTTATTTCCAGGAGAATTGAATTCAAATATAGTGAAATCATGAAGGAATCAGGAAATATAACTGCAGCGAATGCTTGTTGATACCACTCTTGTCAATATTGCAAAGATAACCTTGGTTCCATCAGTGCTACAGGTAGAGCCTGCACTATGTGATCTGTCTCATTGATCATCCACCATATTGCTTTTGTAATGTCCCAACATGGGTCACTCACCTGCTCTCTGTGACTTGCCACATTCAAAGCTTGACATTGATATTTAGTGGGTTTTATTATTTTATAGCAGCTTCCAAATCACATCCTGAGTCCTGTGAGGGGAATTTGTTTGTGCTGAATCAAAATAATCCCTACAGTATGGAAACAGGCCATTAGGCCCATCAAGTCCACTCTGAAACTCTGAAGAACATCACAGCCACACCCACCCTCCTACCCTATCCCCACATTAACCCACATGGCTAATCCACTTAGCCTGCACATCCCTGGATATTATGGGTAATTTAAAATGGCCAATCCACCTAACCTGCATATCTTTGAATTGTGGGAGGAAACCAGAATACTCAGAGGACACTCAAATGGACACATGGAGAATGTGCAGACTGCATAAAGACAGTTGCCCAAAGGTGGAAATAAACTCGGGTCCAAATGAGACAGCAATGCTAATCACTGAGCCACTGTGTCAACCCCAGTCTATTGGTCTCAAAGATTGCTTTAAGAAGAAATGATTTTGCAAATGTGCTGCATGTTTATGACAATGTTAATGAAGAAGACATGGAAATTTCAATGTACAACCTTGGAGTTTAGAAGAAATTGAACATTTTAAAAGAATTGGTCATTAAAAGAACAAGGAAAACTTAAAATTGATGTAAGAATATAAAATAGCACAGGATTTAAAAATCCATTTTCCAATCAAGACTGCTGCTTCTATCAGTTGCACACAACCTTTCTTTCCTCTCCACTTCACTTATTAATCCTCTCCAAATAAAGTTCATTGTAGTGGACCATAGCCCTGACTTACTTACATACTATACTTTTGAGTAAAACTGTTTTTCTTTTTAAGCAATAAAAACAAAAAGACATTTAAGCCAAAAATCATGTGGAACATATATTCTGTGCATGTATTTTAGTGACTGGAAAATTTCTGTTCATGTTATACTCAATGAGAGTGATTATGGAATGTCACACCTGGGGGATGTCAAGGAACCTCCGACAGAGACACTTCAATGGAAGAGATCAATGCAAAAAATAAACTGTAATTCCCTATGGTTGCAGAATATTAGAAGCTAATTACCACACAGCAGAAACCACATCCCGTGAGTTATATTCCAGATAATGGCTACAATGTGAGATAAAAGAAAGCAGTTCTGGGTGAGAGACGTCTTTGCTTCCCCCTTGCAAGGAAACTGAAGGACGTAAAAACACACTGAAGACAGGTTCTGCATGTGATTGTCTGGTATTCTAGCTCTAGTGCTAGCCTGGTGTGTGCTGCAGTGGTCATAGCTGAAGCACATTTGCTAGACACCTCTGCTCTTGCAAATGAAAGAAAATAACTCTTTCTCCCTCTCTCTTACTCTTTCTCTCTCTCTCTACAATTACTAGAACCAAGTCACAAGCTCAGCAAAGCTATTGTCAAAAAGAAAATAAATCCTTCTGGCTAACTTGCAGAAATAGGAACTTCCAGATCAACTGTTCAGCTGCTGACATCTATGCTACCAGAACCACACAAATTAGCAGCCACGTGTTTCATTGTCTCCTCCTCATGGAACAAGACAAAGATTGATTTACATCTTAAGTTTTAAGTGCTATGTGTATCTTCACTCCGCATTTCTCATCTGCTATATGTATATGTGTGTTGCATTCTATTATTCTTCCTCGCATTTTGTAATTAGTCAACTCATTCTTTGTTTCATCCCAAAAATTATCTGGTTAATTTGGCTCCCTTTAAAACACATAAACCAGGAACTGGGAATGTTATTCATGAGGAAAAGGATCCCTTTTATTTAGTTAACGATTGTGTGATTAACGGAGGTGAGGTAGGGCATTATTGAATAAGGAATGGGAGCTAGTTAGTGATGTTCTGTTTGGAATCATGATGAAATAGGCCCCTTACCTGGAGACTGGTTGTAGCAATACTTACCACTGTCAATTAAATGACACTCATATGAGTCATTCTGTCCCCTATAGATTCCTCACTCTCTAGACAGCATGTCACGTCTGAAGGAATATTTGATTTGCTTAGCCCAGAGCTTTTAATCTTGTTTCTAACAACTAACTTAGCAAAATATATTAAAGGTAAGGCAACAATTGGTGCTGTAATAAGGTAGGATTGCAGAGGAATGGAAAACATTGGAATTAAATGTCCTTGTCTTTTGCTTGATATGGACCTCAGTGAAGGACAGAGGTAGTTGTAGTATATAGACAGAAGCCTTGCTCTCCCTAAGTTCAGCACATTGTACACAAATACCATTCAATTACTTCTAATCTCAGCCTGAACTCTGCATCTGCTGACTTATAGAACTTAACAAACTTTGACAAATGGATGTATGAGTTATGCAGGATGTCCCAGGAGTGACAATGGATTTTTTTTGTTCCAGGTGAAATCAGCATGTAGTGTCCAAGGACATATTAATGATCAGTGAAACTAAGGTGGTAATGGCTAAGATGTTCAGTGATTGGAAAACACAGTGTGATATACACAGCAAGACTTTACCTGACCCCCATGTGCTGTCTTCTTTTCAGGCTTATGATTGGAGCGTACTTTGGGGCTGCAGGACAATAACTCGCAAAAGTCTGTGAGAGATTTGTTAAAAGGAATATTAACAAGAAAATATTTTGACTCCATAAAATCGTTTTGCTCAATGCCAGTATTTGTTCCATTTTCCTAAAAATTGGTCTTAGCATCCTCTTTGATATCTTGAAAGTAATTTACAGATTTAGATGGATGGAAATGGGAAAACACTTGTAAGTACAATTAGTTCTGTTGAAAAAAATGTGATTGAAAATTTGACAATTAACTCTTTTAGCCTGATCTTACTTATTCTTTTATCCTGGAGTTTAATGTTATAATACTCTTTCCTACATCAGTTGAATCCTCAGATCCTGAAGGCTGAACTCACAGAAATATCAGCTAAAGGCATACAAAATAGGGGCATGAAAAGATCATAGGCCCTTCAGTTTATAGTTTCTTCAAGTAACGTCGTGACCAATCTTCTACCTTAACCTCTTTCCCCCTTCTCTTCCTTTTAAACCATGGACACCCGAAGTGTTAAAACATCAATCTTGAATGTGTGAATGACTGAGCATTCATAGATCAATGGTTGTGAGGATTACAAATGCTCATAACCCTCTGAGCGCAGAAATGTCTTCATATCCCAGTTCTAAATGGAACATCCTTTATTTTAAGACTATGCTACTCACTAGCTCTAGACTTGCCAGTGAAGGAGATTATTTTTTTGACATTGACCCTATCAAACCCCATAGAATTTCAATGAGATCACCTGACCCTTCATTTTTCTAAACTCCAGTGAATATCATGATTCTATTTTTTCTTCTCTCATCTCAGGAATCAGTCCAGTTAACCTTCAGTGCAGTCTCTTTAAGATAAATATATTATTGCTCAACCAGAACTGTAAACAATGCTTTAGGTGGGTGGTCTCACCAAAGATTCACATAACTGCAGCAAGACTTCTTTTCCCTTATATTTCAACACCTTTGAAGTAGTCCTGGAGTCCAGGAACTGACTAAATCTTTAATCCTGGAGCTAGCTCTCTTCAGCTTTAAGAATGAAATGGTTTCAAATGTTGAAAGTTCATTCAGTTACAGGTGGTACAGGATGTTTGTCTGATACCTGAGTCGAATGCGGTTGTGGAAGTGGCTGATAACTGATCAGATTTTTCTGGTTGGATCTGCCCTTCCAGTGACTGATTGACATGCTGGTCATGAGCAAGCACTTTCACTACCATTTGCCCAACATCTTTGTTTGCTCTTAATGGAGATCAGAGGAGACGTTTCATCAGCACTTGAATTGCTGCTCATTTCTTCTTGACCTTTCAGAATTCTTTAGCCTTCAAATCGGTTCCCATGGATTGGACATTAAACTGCACTATTTAAGAAAGGCATTGGAATTGGTGGGGTATGGTGGGTCAGTGGCGGGTGCTGGAGAGAAGGCAGAAAAATAAAGGCAGTTGCTCAATAATAGGGTAAAATGCTGGAATCTATTATTATGATAACAATAAGCAGTTAAAAAATAAGTAGTCAAAACAGATTTATGAAGGGGAAATAGTATTTGACAAATCTGTTAAGAGGTTCTTGAGATTGTAACTAGCAGGGCAGATAGGTTGTAAAGCAATGGATATAGGTCATTTTAATTTTCAACAAGCATTTGATAAAATGCCACTCAAAAGTATATTAAACAAAATCAGAACTCATAACTGGAGATAACGTATGAGCATAGATTTGGAACTATCTATCAAACAGACCATTTTCTAGTTAGAAGGCTGTTACGTGTACAATGTTTGCCCCTCACCTTAATACAATCTGCAAGATGAAGGGACTGTGTGCAATATATTGAAATTGCTGATAAAACAAAACAAAACTGCAAAGTCAGCTGTGAGAAGGATAACTGGTGTCTGCAAAGGGATAAAGACAAGATTGGGTGACAAGAATATGATAGATGGACTATAATAAATTAGATAAAACATTAAGTAAAAAGAACAAGATTTTATTAAATGAGAGTAACAACAAAATGTTGTTTTTCTGAGGGACCTGGGTATCTTTATACATAAATCATAGATAACTATAATGTGGATAGATGAAGACAGTTAGGAAAGCAATTATTATGCTTGCGTATTACAAGAACAAAGAGGCATTACTACAATTCTACAGGAATTTGGTGAGACCACATTTGGAGTACTGTGCACAGTTTTGTTCTCCCTTTGCCAAGAAAGGTTATAATTACCTTAGAATATTCACTAGACTGATTCCTTGCCTGCAAGGATTGTCCTATAGGGAGTGATAAGTGGTCTGGATCTCTATGCCCTGTGGTTTAAAAGAATGAAAAGTGATCTAATTGATACATGTAGAATATATGAGGGGCTTAATAGACGAGATGATGGGAGGATGGCTGGGATATATATTCGGAGGAGTCACAGACAGAATAAGGCATCAGTCATTCAAAACTGAAATGGAGAGAAATGTTTTCAAGATTCATTAACCATAAGAATTTTCTGCTCGAGATAATTAAGTCTCATTAGTCATTGAGTGTATTCAAGACAGGGATTGATAGTTTTTTGTGTACTAAGAGATTTAAGATTTGTGGAGATAATGTGGAATTGGTTCAGCCAAAATCTTAATTATTGGTGAAGCAGGTTGATAGGCTAATTGGCTACTCCTGCACCCATCTTTATGCTAGACATTGTAACTTATTTGCTAAATTATCACTTCAATATATTAACAGGTTTTCCCTTTCTGTGATAATTAACTGTAAAATTTTATTTTCATATTAACTAACAATTATCTGCAATACAGTCACCAGTTGAACCTGTTTTTAGAATGTTAGAATATATATGGTCTACTCACAATCAGAATTACTATCATCATCATCACCATTCCATCTATTCTCTGTAGGCTCAAAGTCAACATCCTCAAAACTCGCCACTTCCAAAGTTCTGTCCAAGTCATCTGTCTCTTCATCACTGAAGTATCCTCTAATGGCTCTGGGAGAATAAGGATCCTTTCTGGCCTTAAGCAAAACAATGAACATCACTTAACTGTCTTAACTGTACAAATAGGCATAGGTGGTGAGACATCAGGATTTGAGGATTGGAATGTGAAGAAGTTTGTCCCAAAATCATATGTTCATATCTTCAGGTGAACTGCAGACTGTATGATACTTTGTGTATTGCAGATGAGCTCAGGAAGCTAGGAAATTGTTTGTGATACAGTACACCTAGATCTCCTTTCTTATTGTTTTGCTTCAATAATCCTCCTATTGACACTTGGAATGCCAGGTTCATTATTTCATGTTCATGTTGATTAGCTCTGGAGTTAGCTTTCCACAATTGGAAACTACTCCTGCTGTGTTGAGTTGAAATTTCCATATTGGAAGCCAATTGTATTCCATCAGATGAGGTTGAACATTCCCAAACATCAGAAAATTGGCAAAGTAATGCAACCTTAGTCTAAAGACTTTTTGAAATATGATTTTCTAAGATCCTCCAAATTCCAATGCTCAAAGTACTAGTGAGAACAAATATTCTAATTGTCACCTTCATTGGATTCTAGTGATTGATTCTTTTTGCTTTTGCTGAGGTGTCTATTCCATTTACCATCTATATATTGAGCACGTCAATGCAAAATTAACATAAATGACTGTCACCGCTAATAAAAAAAGAATTTGACAGTCTATATTGACGTGTTAGCTAAGTATGATACTATAGTTATGGTCTCTTGTGTTCCCTAAATGTTGCTGAGCTGGATGCTGTATTATGTCTCATGGTAGGTATGTCAGTATGCCTTTAATAGATATGCTCATGATGCCATCACTATACTATAGCATGTGACCAGATTCCATCTTACCTCTGATCCTTGAAGCATAACACTCTACTGGAAACATGCCCCCTGTTGTAACCGCATAGTATAACAGTAGCCCAGACATCTATATGGCTGAGGAATGCAATATTTATACATAAAAGTTAGTTGAAATAAATGCCTGTTGGATTCTTCAATACCATGATCTCCACACCCAGTTTTTTTAAGTATGGGAGATATCAAAAGTATTGACGTATCAGGTAAAGTATCCTATTGGAGACCAGCTCACACCATTAGATCCTGTAAATATTAAAGTATCTTACACACTAAAGGTCAATTTGAGCTTTTGACCAATTTGAAGTTTGGGGATTCAGGAAAGTGCAGGAAACTTGGAAGTCAGAATGTCTCAGCACATGGTGAAGTTTTAACGCCCACAGTACGACTGGTGTCACTGACAGGTTCTTTGGTCGGAATTCAGTCTGAGTGGCAGGTTCAGATGTCATTGGGCAAGGGGAACTGGAGAAGGTGATACAGGACTAGTTTGGCTCATGCACCAATCGAAAGGATTGGGCATGGTTGGGAGAAAGAAGGGGGATGTCTGATCACTTTACCCCAGGGAAGTGAAGAGCTCTGATCATTGACCGGTGTGGTGGGTTGGTAGGTGAACAGTGTCGGATCCTTAATCCTGAGTTGGATATGAAAGGTTTAGAGGGAAATGGGCCAAATGTAGGCAAATGGGGCTAGTTTCATTTGCTGGAATCCTGAAGAATGGCTTATGCCCGAAACGTCGATTCTCCTGTTCCCTGGATGCTGCCTGACCTGCTGCGCTTTTCCAGCAACACATTTTCAGCTCTGATCTCCAGCATCTGCAGACCTCACTTTCTCCCCTAGTTTCATTTGGGAAACTTGATCAGCATGGACGAGTTGGATCGAAGGTTATTTTTCCGTACTGTATGACTCTTTGACTCTAGAAGTGGGTTCATATGGAAAAGGGGTTAATGTAGCTGCTAATGTTGTGGGCAGGATGAATTTGGGGAGTAAAAGGTGGAGGAATTCTTACCGTTGTTGATGTACTTCAAATTTCAATCCACTCATCAGATGTGAGTTAATCCACCCACATGTTGTCTCAGATCTGTAAATCCCAGCTGGTTGTACTACTCTTGAACTGCTATTTACAGGCATTTAATTGTCCAACTGCACCCAAACAAAGCTGCTTATGGGTTCATAGGTCAAGAATCTCAGAAAGTCTACTCTTGGATTACACCCCTTATTTGTACCATTTACAAATGTAATCAATATCTACGGTTACTTTCACTCCGGAAACAAATCATGTGGCCAACTGAATATTACAGATTTGAAGACTAATCAAAGGGACCTAGTTAAAGTGAGTGAGAGGAAGCTTGATTTCATTGATATAAATGTCAGGTGAATACACATGGAAACATAAAACTGAAGAATGTAAAATAATGAGTGCGAGCTTATAGTCTGGTGGGAATGTTCCACTGGGCTAAACTTCTCCTCAGTGGATATGGTGTCTATTGTGCCATACCAACCTCACATTTCTTCATGTTCCATATCATTCTCGCACTTCACCACACTATGTTCACCATTGTGCTGATGACACACCTTTCTCACATAATGCTCCAACATGGTCACACTTATAGTGTTATCACTGTATTATGTTGATACCTGCTGCTGCTTCATCCACAGCTGTACCTTCTGTCATTATTCTCTTCCATAACTTGCACCTAAGTCTCACATTACTCTTTTTGTCTTTGGTGACCAAAACACTTTGTTAAGGCATTCACATTTGGTTCTCAGACAAAAGTACACAATTCCATCAAACTGGGAGGACACTGCTCCAACAACAAGGACAAAAAAAAAATTGATGACTAGATCATATGGCAAGTAATCAGTACGAGAGACCTCCTCCCCTCTGTTACAAAAGTGATATGCATAGAACATTCTGTTGAGCATCGCTTCTTCAACAAATATAAAATACATGAAAAGCTTCCAGCAAATTTCTTCAAAGACTGTGCCTTTATCATTTCAAGGACAGGGCTTTTCTATTGTCAGTGAAACAGTTAATATGTTAAATCCTTGACTTTGTAAATATCTAACCTTCTGGAGATCATAGGATCCTCTGTTTGCCATGTTGCTCACTTTCGAAACACTTATCCCAGTGTATTAATATTATCCTTCTCCTTTCTTAGACAGAGTTTGGTGACAGCATTCCTAAAAATACAAAAATCACTAAATTAAATCAATAATTAAAACTTCAGCATCTTGAACTAAAAAGCATCATTAACATCACAAAGCATCTCAGACTGCTACATAGGAAACAAAATTTGATAAAGCTGCATCAGTCAATTTCAGAGCAAGTGAATAAAATCTTGATTGTGAGGAGTAATTTGAGGGAAAGACTTAAAGGAAGGAGAGAGATGAAAGCAATTCCAGAGTTTTGATTATCACTTAGAATAATTAACTGAAGTTATGTCAAAAGGGCATCAAGTTGAAACGTTAACTCTTCTCTCTTTCTCTACAGATGCTGTCCTACATGCTGAGTATTTCCAGCATTTTAAATTTTTATGTTAGAGGTTTGTAGTGATGTATTGGAACAAGTTACGTCTATACATCAATTCTTCAACAACAGACTTTCTTAACATTATGTACCACAACCAGAAGTGGAGCAAACCACAGTATAAGATTTTCAACCCATTGAGCTAGTTCTGCATTTGAAAGAGATTATCAGTCAATGTGAACATCCATTTCAACATCCAAATCTAATAAAACAGATTTAAGTCTTTCCTTTAGCATCATTTCACTGCTGAGTGAAATGTTCCACAAGTAGGTTGTGAGAACTACAATCTACCACTGAGATGAATTCACTGTCCAAAGATTATTCCATTTATACCCAGTCCATTTGATGTCAACCAAGTTTAAGTTAATTCTCGTTTGAATAACTGAAGTTTGTATCATCAATAAACCCATTAGAGATGCCTTAGGTACAATTACCTAACCAGTTGGTGTTATTCTAATTTGAGTAATCCAAGATAGACCAATTGAACTAGAGCTCAGCCTAAATCAGCCTGACTACGATCAATCACTGTTCCCACCAGAGTCATTCCATATAGATACTCATTCTAGGGACATGGGGATCGCTGGCATTCTCTTGCCTTTGTGAGGATAGTGGTGGTCATTCTTTTCTGCAGTTTGTGTTCTGAAGGTTATCTTACAATATTGTTTGACAGTTAGTTCCAGGACCTTGACTTAGTGACAATGAAACAACAATGATATGGATCAGATTGGTGCATGACATGATGGGGATCTTTTGGGGACATGGGGACATGATGGTGTTCTTGTGCAGTTACTGTCCTTATTCTTCTAAGTGGCATACTTCATATGTTTGGGAGGTGCTGTCAAAGACACCTTAATTACTTTCTGCAAGGCCTGCTACTAGAGTTAACATCGCTCTAGTCAACAAACATATCCACATCTGACCTCATAATGGAGACCAAGTCATTAATGAAGCAGCTGAAGAGGTTTTGGCCTCGAATACCACCCTGAGGAATCGCTGCTGAGATGTCCTTAGGCTGAAATCATTGACCTGCAATAAACCCAATATCTTCCTATGCACTAGGTATGACTCCCACCTGTGAGGAGTTTCACCCTGAATCCCATTGACTCCAGTTCTGTCTTTTGCTGGTGTACCTTACTGCTACACTTAATCAAATGTTGCCTTGATGTCAATGACAGTTACTCTCACCTTACCTCTGGAATTCAATTATTTTGTCCTTCTTGAACCAAAGCTATGATGAGGTAAAGAGCTGATTGGGCCCAGCAGAACGTAAAGTGAGTGTCAATGAATAGGTTATTCCTTTATCTTTGCCATTTGATACACTGTAGATGACTCCTTCCATCACTTTGTTGGTTATTGAAAGTGATCTGACAGGGAGATAATTGGCTGGGTTGCCTTTGTTATACTTTTGTTCACAGGTCACATCCAGGCAATTTTTACCTTTTTAGGCAAATGCCAGTGTTGGAGTTATGCAACAATATCTTGGATAGAAGTGTGACTACTTTTGCAGCACAAATCTTCAGCACAATTGTTGACAAACTTCTGTCCTCCAGAAGTAGCCATAACCATAGCTAAGCTGCTCTAGCAGCTGCAACACTGGTATCTACTCAACAATGTGAAAAGTTGTCTAGGTATCTCTCTATGTCAAGTGCTCCGATGTTGACAATTCCAGGTCCATTTGTCCGAACACAGAATGACTGAACGGTGAATGTATTGTGTATGTTCTTTATCCGAGCTTCACACTGCGTCCCTTCATTCCAGAGCTCAAATTTGAAAAATTCCTGATTTGACAAATAATTTCTCTAATAAAAATTCAGTATGTTGTCTTTTTAGAAATCTCCTGATAGAGAATTGCAGTTCGATCATATCACTAACAATACACCTTTTCATGCATGACACTTGCCATGATTTGTTCAGCACTAAATACCCTCAAAAAAAGATGCAACATGAATGGAATCAATGTCATTAAATAACATTGGCAGAAGTGGGTACTGAAGATGCTGGAGATTAGAGTCAAGATTAGAGTGGTGCTGGAAAAGCACAGCAGGTCAGGCAGCATCCGAGAAGCAGGAAAATTGACATTTCGGGCAAATGCCCTTCATCAGGAAACATCAATTTTCCTGCTCCTTGGATGCTGCCTGACCTGCTGTGCTTTTCAAGCATCACTCTAATCTTGACTCATTAAATGACATGTCCAACTCACAGTTATCACAAACTCCCTCACTGCTGCTTATTATAAGCAACTCATTTGGATTTATGATTGTGACCTCCAGCAGCTCTCTGAATAAATGCATCTTGCAATATGGCTCTTGAGCCATATACACCAGAAAGAATCCAAATCAAAGAATCTGCCAACATATAGCACCAAAGCTCAGATAGGGTCACTCGTGTACAGCCTGAGCTTTGCTGGTAATGTAACTGATCGGGATTACCACACACATCTTCAGGACAGGAAGAGAGAAAAATGAAAAATTGTTACAAAAATGTATCCTATTTGACATGTAAGAAATTCCCAACAATAACCACCATAGACTTTTAATAAATATTTTAATTGTGAACTTAATTTAAGGATTAATAACACTTGCAAAGCTCATAGGCATCCACCCATGCCCCAACAAAAATTGTTGATGACAGTTTCTGAAGTGCAAATTCCTTAATCTTTCAGGCATTTGAATGGATTTGTAAGCGGTGCCAATGTTGCTAATTCACCTAAATGTCACTCTGACTTTTCCAGTGACAGTGTAGGTATTTTCAAGTCAACATGACCAGAGATGTTATGTTACTACTCACATGTGGAACAGATAGGGACTTGAACCCAAGCCTCATGGCTCAGAGTTAGGGGCACGACCAGTGAGCCCAGTGAGCCCTAGTGACAGTGTGAAGTTATCATAAATAGATTAGTATTTTTGTCACAAGTCATCGTCACTAGAGGGCAGTGTAGTATGAAGAGTTTAAGGAGAGGTGTAATTAAAAAACTTCAATTGCCAAAGTTAGATACAACAGCAGTTGAATGTATGATGATTTATCATTTTAATTGTTTTTATTACTCAACAAACGTATCTTTTGTTTCAATGTGAAAGGCCCATGAGTAGCATCTAAATTAGGAAACAGAAATTTAATTCAAAAGAGCACAAAAGAGGGGAAAAAAACTGGTTCACTGAGATGATCTATTCAAACGAACCACACACAATGCTCAAAATTATCAATAACAATATTACTGACCAAACAAATAAGATACGTACAGGAAAATACAGGCACAATAGAAACACAGAATCTTAAAATGGAACAGCACCTAGGAAGGCCATTCAATATAGTGTTGCTTTTATGACTATTCAGTTCTCCCCCTCCCCTGCTCTTTGTCTCTTTCAAATATTTATCCAATTTTCTTTTGTGTGTTACTTCTGGCTTTTTTGTAATATTCTGAATGTTCTTTCAAAGAATGCAAATCGTAATGTAAAACAGTCCTTTTTGAGATTATAACTAACTGTGTAAAATGGACTAATATACTTTAATCACTGGAACTGTATGCACTGTAATATTACAGGAAGAGTAATCAAAGGAATGTGCTTGGGTAATAGCACTAACAATAATATCGAGGTTATAATTTCCACTGGAATGAACTTTATCCAGTTTTCATTCCATTTCCAGAGAAAGATGAATAAAGATAGAACTTTCAAGAGTGTAATTTCTAACTTTTTGTCTGCAGCTTTCAAAAAATAGTTGAGCAAGATCTCCGAGCTTTCAAAGAGCAATTAAATTGATCAACTATACCTAGTTACAGCCTACAGATCACACAGGCAACACAGCATTTAACATTCCATGATGTATCTGATAATGTAGATGTAGTTCTCATTTACAAATTGTTACAGCACTTACTGGATTAATTAGCACAGTATTAATTAGTTTTGATAGAAATCTAGCTGCTAATATCCATTACTAGGGGAGAATATAACATCCTCTCAATCTCTAGTTCATTTTTTATTGCCCCAAGGTGAATTCAACATGTTTTGTTCATGCCTTTTAGAATGCTAAGTGCATACAGTACATTCTCAGTCAATTATTGTTCCTCCAATGGAATACATTAAACCTTACAAGTTTCTATTTGTACTGAGAGTCTTATTCCTCTATGAATCTTCACTATAATAAGTTACATGGCCCGGAAACAACATGGCTTAGAATCAAGTGCCACCAACACACATTTTGGTACTAAATTCACTTTATTGGTAAGAATTTTATATTTACTGTATAATTTCAATGATCAATTAATAATCACATAAAAATCTTTTCTTTCCACTATCATTAGGTGACTTTACTTAATGTTATGCTCCTGTGTCTAGATTAGATTAGATTACTTACAGTATGGAAACAGGCCCTTCGGCCCAACAAGTCCACACCGCCCCGCCGAAGCGCAACCCACCCATTCCCCTACATTTACCCCTTACCTAACACTATGGGCAATTTAGCATGGCCAATTCAGCTGACCTGCACATCTTTGGACTATGGGAGGAAACCGGAGCACCCGGAGGGGAGACACGGGGAGAACGTGCAAACTCCACACAGACAGTCGCCTAAGGCGGGAATTGAACCCGGGTCTCTAGCGCTGTGAGGCAGTAGTGCTAACCACTGTGCCACCGTGCCATCTATTGGAGAATGCTTGTACAGTATAATACTCTTTCTTGCTACCCAGAAAATATTTAGGCCTGGAGCACAGTTATCCTATCTGCAGGAATGTAGAGGACAGAATCCAGAACACAGAACTGGTAGTATTGATGAGACCACAGCTTATTGTGATTTTTGGGTTGTCATCATTGAAAAGACATTGATATGCTGAACAGTGTTCAGAGAAGAACAACAAATGTGAGAGCAGAACATGTAAAACTCAGGTAAGAAGACAGATTTTCAGTACTCTCAGACAAAAAAAAAGAAATTAGGTGAAAAACTTCTTAAATCTTAAGAAAATACATGAGGAAAGAAGGTTGAAAATGTTAGAAGATCTCAATTGAATATAACACAGCCTCAAGCAAAGATTAATTTCTTCACTGCCTTCCCCACTAACACAGAATCACTTTAAAAACTTTTATTTTAATAAAAATAATAAAAACAATTAAGATTTCTTTATAAATATCTAGTTGTGATCAAAACATTATAAGGCAAATGTGCAGGATGGAGCTGATTGAATGGCATTTGGAACATGATAATTTCTGAATGGCTGATGAAATGGAAGCTCTGAGTTAAGGTTGGCTACTGATCAGAGCTGAATAATTTAAGATGAAATAGTAGATTGATATGGAATTGTATATCATCTACCTTGTCAGCAAGGAGAATCTTTGCAAGAATCTTTGCAAGAGATTCAATAATTTGACCAGCATTCATGATAAAATAACTCATAGATTGTAGAAGAATTAGGCTTGAGGGGTCAGTATAGATTGTAGGCAAAGCTATTGAATGTATCAACTTGGTAATAGTAGTGAATTCAAGTGCCAAAATCATTGCACTGTGGAAATAATATTAGGATAAGCATAGGAGTCAGGCAGAGGATACAGGGTCAGATACAGAGGCAATGTCTATATTGTAGTAATGTTTCTCATTACATGTGTCATGTTTTGCACGTATTAGAGCAACAACCTTAGAACAGGCATTTTTGCAGTGGGAATCTGACAAAGAGGTTCCCCTGTGACATCATTTATAGCCAACCCTACCTGCTCATTATATCACACCAGAGGGAGACCTACAAAAAAACACACACTCTTCTGCACTTTGACTGACCAGCAGTTTAAAAGTAAATAGCATATGATGAAACAACGATACAGGTTCCTCCGTTAAAGAACAATATTTAGTAATCAGAGATTCAGGACAATTTCACACATTGTATTTCCCCTGGAAGTAAATGACTGAAATGTCTCAGAATTTAAAAAACTTAATTTATTTTTTTCTGTAGGTGTAAGTGATACTGACAAGACAAGACATATTGGCGATTTTAATTGTTGCAAGCTTTTTAAGAATCAACTCTTGGTATGAGAATGGAGTTACATATAGGCCAGACTGGGCAGATGTCACAGGTCCCTCCCCAAACGGCTTTAGTAAATTAGATGAGTTCTTTTTAACATAACAACCCAAGAGCTCTCATGGTCATTGTTGTAAAGCAAAGTGAAGATGTTTTGAGTTTCTTAATGTTAGTGCTATATTTATCATATTGAGTGTACTTTTAAATTCAGTGTTACATTAATATTTATTTATTGTTGAATTCTAGATTCTAAGTTATGTGTAAAGTCAATGTTTGTATTTTTGTTAGGTCCCAATTATTATTTTATACAAACATGAATGTCTCAATAGTTGAGTAAAGTTCATAGTCTGAAACGGTTTCATTGCAGATTGTAATACTTTAGTAATTTTCTGCTCTACAGTCAATCAGCCTGGTGTACTGACCTCAGTCTCCCAAACAACACCTTAAGCAGATTATCAGATCATTATTCCATTATTATTTGTGGAACCTTGTAGTCAGCAAATTGGCAAAAATTATGCAGTGGTCAGACTTCATTTAAATATTGAATTGGTCATAAAGAATTTTGAGATGACCCAGGGTACTAAATAAATGCCTTTCCTTTTAATTGAGTTGTGTATTTATTATAATCTAATTTATTTTTAATAAGTGAGTTTGGGAGCGGAAGGATCAGCTATTGACAGAAAGACCCAGCTGGGTGTTACACTTATAGGCATTTTTATCGGGGCTGTATCAGGATACTTAACAAATACAACATTTTGACACAAATATCTAGCACACTTACATCAAATTCCTGTTGGCACTATTTCTATTTTGCTCTTCTTTTTTAACATTCAATTCAACTGTTTTAGTGTTTATATAAAATAACACACAAGAGGTGTGTATTAATCATAAAGTGTTCTCATTGGGATCTCCACCGAAAATAAAATCCTCTTGTCCTACAACCAAAGCTATCCACAGTACAGATCTTAACAACATTGAGATTGTGCTGCTGAGTGGTTGGAATCTAAGCTCCAAGGATGTTTCCCAGGAAATGGATCATTCATGCCCAGTCAGTAACAGTCCAATAGAACGAACAGCAAGCATCAAGAACCATCTGCATTGGCAAACGCCTTTACTAATTTCATGGGCTCTTAGCCAGAATCCAGTATGTTCAATGCCAATTATTACTTATTAAATTATTTATTACATTGCTCTAACAAATAATTAGCCAGTTATTGGGTTTCTATTGAGAACATTAAAGGGCTAAATTTTTCATGATTGTTCCATCTATGTTTCTTCATGCAAGTCTAAATAATTAGTGGATCTACAAAAAATAGTTAAGAGAGGTGAGACGGTAACATATTAAATCAAGTAACCAACCTGAGCAAGGCACAGACCTGGACCAGAGCAGCTTGTACAACTCAAAGCCCTAACTCGAGACCAGGGAGCAGTTGGTTCATAGCGAAAATGGAACAGGAGGACACAAAACTATTTGACACGAATAATTATCCAAGTATACAGAACCACACACCACAGAAGTATTCGGTACATTGAATTATCCAGTGCATGGAGGTATCCACTATACAGTTATTGAGTACACAGAGCCATGTTATTTGGTTTCATGATGTATCCAAGCTAATGGTCGGATGACTCCGCATTCATTTACCTATTGTTATAGAATCTTTTCTGGCCATATCCAAAGCTGTATTCCTGTGGACAAGTTGGACTTTGAGTCTTAAACTTCAAAACTGAAATGGAAAATGTCTGACATTTTACTATAAATTCTGTGTTCCATGATCCTACCCCACTAGCTACCTGGCGAAGGAGCAGTGCTCAGAAAGCCAGTGCTTCCAAATAAACCTTTTGGGCTAGAATCTGGTGTTGCATGATTTTTAAGTTCAACATTTTAAATTTCAAGCTGAAGTAGTGGGGAGGGTGTGCAACCTGTTCTTACCCTTGGAATTTGTATTGCTTTAAGCAGTGCTCTGCATTCTCAACAAATGTAAAATGAATGACAAAAAATATTGGATTTATGTCTTCTGCTATTCTGTGTATTCAATAATGCTTAAAAATTGAAAATGATATTTTCAGTTCAATCAAAATAAAGCTTACCTTTCGGAAGGAATCTGCCTGTCCAGGTATCCAGCAGTACTGTCACTTCTCCAAGATTACACTGCAGTGGCAAGGAGATCCGTTAATTGTGGATCTTGCAGCTGTTAAGAGTACAGCACCTTTGGGGTATTGAGCATGTCACCCTGAGCAAGTAACCTGGAAGACCAAAATTCAAACTCATGGAAGTTCTCTGCCAAATGTCTGAATTATTGAGATATCCACAATCTCAAACTCTCATCGTGTCCTCAGTGCTTTCCACGCACTGACTGGGCCAGATTATGAGTCTGAACTCTTTCAGTAACCTAGAAACAACTTTATCTGTGTTAAACATTTCAGCTTTAGGCTTTTCCATCGTCAAAGATCCCCACCCTTACTTAGATGTCCCCTCAACCTAAATGCTTTGTCACTTTATGATGCGTGTGGTAAACAATTTAAAAACTACTTCCTATAAAAAAATAACATTTTAGCTTTAATGCTAGTAGGGGGAACTCCCCATCATTCTCTGAAAAATACACCAGCAGCAGTCACATATTCATTATATTGACTGGCACAGAGTAAGGATGTCTAAAACTTCCATAAGTTCCAGTTACACCTCAGCATGTTTGCACACAAGTACTGCAAGAGGCTCTTAGCATCAGATATTATAGAACAGCCAAGATATTGCTGAGAAAGTAATGGTGTGTGTGTATGACATTCATTGGTATTAAAGTACAAATTAGTTAGCAATTTTTAATGAGATTGAGATGGCTAGTAAATTGCAAATCACCATAAATTACTGATTGATTTGTGCTGCTTTATTGCTAGTTTTGAAAAGAATAGCACCTCCCCATCACAGTAATGAATTTCTTTTAATTATAGATTAATTGCTCATTAAGCATTACATAGTTCTGTGCAGTAATTAATCACATAAGTTCTCTTGTGAAGACAACAATGATTCCTAATGACTCCCAACTAACCTCTCCTGTCCAGAAAATAAATAATTATAATTGTAGTGTCTCATATTTTCAGATTACAAATTGTTCTAGAAACTTTGATTAATGTCAAATTTAAGAGTTTTATGCTTTTTTCTTGCTTTTTCATTTTTGCTTTTTCTTGTGCTCATTGCAGTCTTTATTTTTATTGCATTACTTAAATTGACAAATATTGAATTCAGAGCTGAAAATGTGTTGCTGGAACAGCGCAGCAGGTCAGGCAGCATCCAGGGAACAGGAGAATTGACGTTTCGGGCATAAGCCCTTCTTCAGGATATTGAATTCACTCAATTTCATTCACCCTCCTTTTCAGACCTCTCTCTGTTTATTATTAAAACCCAGATTTTGTTGGTTCGGCGGTTCACCAGGACCACCAAAGCCGTAATTTGTTTCTCATTGATTCGTGGAATGTGGCAAATTGTCCAACACGAATTGTCTTTCAGAAAATCGCAGTGAACCATCTTCTGGAACCACTGCAGTTCA
This sequence comes from Chiloscyllium plagiosum, assembly GCF_004010195.1. Taxonomy (NCBI): domain Eukaryota; kingdom Metazoa; phylum Chordata; class Chondrichthyes; order Orectolobiformes; family Hemiscylliidae; genus Chiloscyllium; species Chiloscyllium plagiosum. The sequence goes on from NC_057742.1 coordinate 26,003,064, forward strand.
TGTGACACAATTATATTCCAGTACTGGTTGAGTAGGGAGTTCCAATATTGTTACCTGGCAATGATGGAAGAACTGTGATATATTTACAAGCCAGGATGATAAATGACTTGGAAATGAGCTTGCAAGTAGTGGCTTTCTCATACACTGAATGCTGGAGGAAACATCACAGAAGCGCTTCACAGGAGGCTCCCAAGCACTGAGGATGTCACCTAGACAGGGGACGAAAGGTCTGCAACACAAATTCCCAGCTTGGCGAACAGAACCACAGCAGCCCTTGTTTCTTAAATGGTAGGGCTGCTAGTTTGTGGGTGCTTTTGAATGACCCTTAGTGAGTTGCATTAGCACAGCTTGAAAGTGATATACAGTGCATCCATTGGTGTTGTTGGTGGTTGAACTGAATATTTAAGGTGGTGAATGCAATGGAACTTCCACTTTCCAATTCCAATAACTCAATAGGCAAAATCTTTTAAAGATACAAGGACAAATCCGATTAATTTGACATATTGTGAGATAACCCACTCTATCTAAATCTAGCCCAAGCATCACTGTCCTACACATCATAGAATCCCTACAGTGTGGAAACAAGCCATTTGGCCCAACAAGTCCACACCAACCTTCTGAAGAGTAACCCACCCAGACCCATTCCCCAACTACTCTCCCTGACTAATGCACCTAACCAACACATCCTTGAACAATATGGGAAATTTAACATGGCCAATTCACCTAACCTACACATCTTTGGATTGTGGGAGGTAACTCACACAGACAATGTGCAAACTCCACACAGACAGTTGCCTGAGGTTAGATTTGAACCCAGGTCCCTGGTGCTGTGAGACAGCAGTGCTAACCATTAAGCCACACATGGTCAGTAGAATCTTTTGGTTAAGAAAGTTTTAGACTTCCGTGAAAGTTAAGTGTCTTAAAATCTCTCAGACTCTATGAGAATATGTCAAAGTTTATCAGTGTTTCTTGTATGTTCTGCTGGACATGGAGTATTTCCTATAATGGATTACAGATCATCCTTATAATTAACCATCTCTCAGTTGTACGGCTGGAATTGTCTTCAATATCTACATGTACCATCTATTCCCCCTAAGCTTCATTCTTTTTGGAACAGAGTCTCTGTTATCTGACTTGAATCTGATGGCCTGGATCCTAAGATCTTAAAAGAAGTGACTGCAGGCATAATGGATGCAATGCTTGGAACTTTTCAAAATTTGCTAGATTGTGGAAAAATCCCAGTGATCCCTATTGAAGAAAAGAAGAGGCAGAATGCAACAAACTTTGGAAAAGTTTATTTGTCACTCTGTGCTTATTGGAATCCATTATTAAGGAAGGAGTGACAGGACATTTAGAAAATCATAATTCAGTCAGGTAGAAACAAAGTGTTGGAATGAAATGAAAATTGTGTTTGACAAATTTATTTGGGTTCTTTGATGTTGTAACACTTTGGCTGGGTAAAGAGGGAGCAGTAGATGTCGTGTTTGGATTTCAGAAAATGCATTTGATGAGGTGTCTCCTCAAAGATTAAGGCTTTGCCCATTGAAGATGGAGATGAGGAGAATTTCCTCTCTCAGGCAGTTGTGAATCTCTGGAATTGCTAACCCCGGAAACCTATGGAGTTTGAGATATTGAATATATCCAAGGGTTGAGGTTAAGATATATACTTGAACTATTCAATTGAAAGAAGTTGTGGAGCAGAAAGGGAGTTGAGTTGAAGGCAAATTCATTTCAGTCATGATCTTATTGCAAGGCAGAGCAGGCCTCCTCATGCTCCTATTTCTTATGTCTCTGTGTTGCTCACCTGAAAGGGTTGGTTTCTTCTCTGTCCATAGGGACATGCTTTTACATAAGAATGTAAGAACTAGGAGCAAGAGTAGGCTATCTGGCCCTTCGAGCCTGCTCTGCCATTCAATAAGATCATGGCTTTTCTTTTCATGGACTCAGCTCCACTACCTGCCACTCACCATAACTTCTAATTTCTTTACTGTTCAAAAATCTATTTATCTTTGCCTTAAAAATCTTCTTCTTTTCTTCATCTCCCAGATATTTTGGGTCATTAGTATAAAATTAATTCCTCTGATTCCTGAATTAATTCCTGGCAGATGTTAGGAACATCCCTCTGCAAACCTATCAATTGGAAGAGAATTTGTATCCAAATGTTTACATTGGCACAGTGTGGATAATTGTGAAGTCTGAATTTTCTTACATAAAATATTACATTGAATGTGTTTTATTATAACCCGCATATTGAAATCTTTCAGAAGTGCTTGAACATATCTAAGCCACTAGACAAATGCCTAGTTGTCTGACATCATAATTTGGATCATCCTCATCTTCATCACTAATATAATCACAGACAGTGTTGGCAAATTTTCCATCAACATTCCACAAGCAATTGTCCTATGAATCATTAAATGAATTTATTCCATATTTTAGAATTGATTTTTGACAATATTGGGATCAAATTCAGTTCTCTGAATTTCTCTGACCCATTGGCATATTGTTGCTAATGAGGGTGCTCACATATTTCTGCCTTGAGTGAATGTTTCTTCACCATACAACCTTGAACTATTCTTTGGATACTGTCCTTGAGAGTATTCTTCATACCCACATCCAAAGTCTGAACATTTATAAGAAGGCCAGGAATAATTGTTGCATTGGTGTGGGCTCAGCTCACATCACAGACTACATTCAAACATACCTCAGATGAGCAAACTTTTTAATACCTGTAGTCCTCCTGGTCTCAAAATTCACACTTCTTAGATTCATTTTTTGCAACCGCCTGCACATACCCACACTTCCTCATGAACATAGACAACAATGCTTTCTTGGAATGGATGGACTTTTCATGAATCATGTGTTCCATTTGAAACTCACCTTCAGTTGTGAAATATCATCTTTCTTCATTTCTTCAAAGGAGGAGGGGGGTCATCGTGTCAGATGGCTTCATGGATAATTAATTGACCATTTTCTCAACACTTGCTCACCCATTCAGCCACTTTTTCATCAAATCATAGAATCCCTACATAGTGCAGGAACAGGCCCTTCAGCCCATCAGGTCCATACTGACCCTCTGAAAAGCATCTGACCCAGACTCTTGCCCCTGCCCTATCCCACATCTGCAGTTTAAATTGAGTTGTGTACTTGGTGTACTTGCGTCATGATAGAACAAGTGGTTCACATTAGTCTTGTTGATGGCTGGGAAATGCTCACTTGAATTGTCTAAGATTCACATTAATGAAAGCAATCACTGGTTAAGTAATTAATATCCATTACAATTTGATCCCTGACAAGAGCTTCCTTCAATTTTAAGAGGTATATGAAAAATTATGTTTCTTACGGCCAAATATCATAGAGTTGATGGTTACGTATGATCAAATTTTTACATGAATTCATTCAACAACAAAACACTGGGCAAATATAATGGTTTAAGTTTTGTTAGAATCCCAGGGAAAGGAAGGAGAAATACCAGAATGTGAGCAATCAAATGATGGAGGGTCTCTTTGGTATTTTTCAAGGCAAGATTATCAAAAGTGAAGAACTGAAATCCTATGTGAAGTTTTCATGAGATTTGGTGACCCACAGTGTTTGGTGGAGATTACTGAGAAACACATGGAATCTGTCTTGATTACGTTTGCTATTTGATATGTTCCATGCAATAGTTAGCTTCAGTTTGTCTATTTTCCATATTTAGCTCAGGCTAATTCTTGTAGTTAGAATATAAGTTGTATAAAGTGGCTACTGATTCCTAAGCAGATTGTAACATAAATTCAGCAATCTGGTCCAGGACCATAACAAATATGCAATGTCATTTGGCCCTCATTGCTTACTGTAGGCAAAGCAAATAGGCATTTTGTTTTGACAGACCTTTTGTAAAAATATCCCCAGCTCAAGCTGAGACCAAATCACTTTAAACCATCTTTCTGTATAGTTATAACAATGCACCTACTGTCGTAATTTGGCAGCCAATCAACAGATCCCATAACAATTGGTAAGTACGTCCAAAGTTCAAAGACCAGGCAGGTGCTCTGGTAGCATGTCACACTGGAGACATCTTATTTCACTGGGACATCTCTAAGTTCTTCCAGCCAGCAAATTATCCTAGAGAAAAACAAAGAATATTAAAACACATCAGCTATGGGGAGAATGCGGTAAAGTGGAGTTGAAATGCCCATCAGCCATGATCGAATGGCGGAGTGGACTCGATGGGCCGAATGGCCTTACTTCTGCTCCTATGTCTTATGGTCTTATGGTCAATAGAGAAAAATGTTTTGTTTGCCACTCATGATACTAAAATCCAATATTTAGCCTTAGGTTAAAAAAATTATAGAAAACTAATTGTCTCAGGCTGAAGGCTTCAGTTCAGACAACCTTGGATCATGACACTGAAGATCTTCGCAGGTTAATTCACTTGAAATGTGATCCTAATATTGTGGTAAAACCATAGGCTCATAAATGCTCACAATATTTACTAAGAATTGTTGGTTTCAGAATTTGGTGGAAGTTAATTGGAAGCTTACCTTTCAAATTTTCCTTCAGCCTTAGATCAGAGGATCAAATACTATTCAAGACACTGAAGCACACCAACTAGACTAATACATCAGTTGAAGGTCTATTAGAAATCAACAAGACTAAGAGCCATAAGTGCAAAGAAAGCAGAGGGAGCAAGCCTGAAGGCACCTCATCGTACAATGGCTAACTCTGATCTAGCGGCACAGTGAAACAGTCATTTGCATTGCTGCATGTTCTCCCGGTGCCTGCACAGGTTTCTGCTGGGTGCTCTGATTTCCTCCCACAGTCCAAAGATTAGATGGATTGGCTGTGCTAAATTACTCATAATGTCCAGGGATATGTAGGTTGGGAGCATTAGCTTTGGGACAATGCAGGGTTACAAAGATAGGATAGGGGAAATGGGTCTGGGTGGGTTTTTCTTTGGAGGGTTGGTGTGGACTTGTTGGGCTGAATGGCCTGATTCCACAGTGTAGGGATCCTAAGATGAAGCTCTGCGCCCACTCTCTCCCTCTTAATTGTTATGTACAAGTTGTCATTATCTGCAAACCGTTACACTCTAGCATTTTGGCTGCCTGGTGATATAAGCTGCTGTGTATAAGAATACTTCTGGTATCTGTATTGACTACTTTTTCAACACTGTCTCATTCCAAGATAGTAGAACAAGTGTTTATAACTAAAATCTGACAAGTTGCTGGACCCCAATGTACTTCTTCCTGGGATGTCAAAAGAAGTTACTGCTTTCTTCATCAATGCATAAGTGTTAATTTTCCAAAATTTCCTTGGTCCAGGAAATGTCCCATCAGATTGGAAGATAAGGACATCTACCACAGGGAAAATGCTGAAATCTATTAAGAAGATCATAACAGTCTATCTGGATGCATCAGGGCTTGTTATGGCAACTGCTCTGCCCAGGACTGTAAGAAACTACGAAAATTGTGAACAAAGCCCAGATCATCATGCAATCCAACCTCCCATCCATCTATACTTCTCATTGCTACAAGCAGATGGAGAGTGTGAAGATAAAATCCACTACAAGAGCCCTGCGCTTAAACAAGGGAGACTACAAAAGGTTGAGGGAGGAGTTGGCTAAAGTAGACTGGAAACAAAGATTTTATGGTGGGTCAGTGGAGCAGTGGAGGACTTTCAATATTCCATTGAAAAGGAAGGGCTGTAAGAAAAGGGGTAATCTGTTATGGGGGTCTAAGGAAATAAGGAAAGCTATCAAATTGAAAGAGAAGATGTACAAAGTGGCCAAGCTCAGTGGGAAACTAAATGATTGGGAAAGCTTTAAAGGTCAATAGAAATCCAAAATCCAAAGAAAAGTAAGATAGAACGTAAGAAAAAACTAGCACAGAATATAGTGACAGTTAGCAAATGTTTCTATAAATATATAAAACAAGAAAGAGTAGCTAAAGTAAACATTGGTCCTTTAGAGGATGAGAGGGGCATTTGATTATGGGACATGAGGAAATGGCCAAGACATTGAACAGGTACTTTGTGTCAGTCTTCACAGTGGAGGGCATGAATAATATGCCAGATACTGACAAGGAGTCAAAGGTGAGGACCTGGAAACAATCATTATTACGGAAGAGGTAGTGTTGGCAAAATAATGGAACTAGGGATTGACAAGTCTCCTGGCCCTGATGAAATGCATCCCAGGGTGCTAAAGGTGATGGTGGGGGAAATAGCAAGTATATTTGTGATAATTTTCCAAAATTCTCTAGACTTTGGCACATTTCTAGTAGATTGGAAAACAGCAACTGTGACACCACTGTTTAAAAAGGGAGGTAGACAAAAGATGGGGAATTATAGACCATATAGCTTAACTTCTGTTGTGGGCAAGATGTTTAAGTCTATTATCAAGGGAAAAACTGTAAGGCTTCTAGGTAAAAACTGTCCCGTTGTGCAGACGCAGCATGGGGTCATGAAGGGCAGGTCATGCTTAACTAATCTTCTGGAATTCTATGAAGATATTCCGAGCATGGTGGACAACGGGGACCCTGTAGATGTGGTGGACCTAGATTTCCAAAGGTCCTTCTACAAGGTGCCACACAAGAGACTGCTGCATAAGAGAAAGATGCATGGCATTACAGGTTAAGTATTAGCATGGGGAAAGGATTGGTTGACTAACGGGAAGCAAAGAGTGGGATAAATGAGTGCTATTCTGGTTGGCAATCAGTAACTGATGTTCCTCAGAGATAAGTATTGGAACCACAATTATTCCCAATTTACATAGATGATTTGGAGTTGGGGAACACATGTAGTGTGTCAAAGTTTGCAGATGACACAAAGATAAGTGGCAGAGCAAAGTGTGCAGAGGACTGTGAAATTTTGCAGAGGATCATAGATACTTTAAGTGAGTGGGCAAAGGTCTGGCAGGTGGAATACAATGTTGATAAATGCGAAGACTTCATTTTGATAGGCGTAACAGTAAAAAGGACTATTACTTGAATGGTAAAGAATTGCAAAGTGCTGCGATGCAGAGGAACCTGGGTGTCCTTGTGCATGAATCAAAGAAGGTTGGTCTGCAGGTGCAACAAGTAATTAGGAAGGAATATGGAATTTTGTTCTTCATTGTTAAAGGGATTGAGTTTAAAAGCAGAGAGGTTGTATTGCAGCTGTATAGGATGCTGGTGAGGCCACACCTGGAGTACTGTGTGCAGTTTTAGTTTCCTGACTTGAGAAAGGATGTACTGGCACTAGCAGGGGTGCAAAGGAGGTTCACTAGGTTGATTCCGGATTTGAGGGGGTTGGCTTATGAGGAGAGAATAAGTAGACTGGGATTATATTCTTTGGAATTTAGAAGAGTAAGGGGGGGGGGGTTCCTAAAAGAAACATATCAAATTAGGTAAAATAGATGTAGAGGAGATGTTTCCACTGGTGTGCGAAACTAGGAGAAGAGGGCATAGCTTCAAAATTAAGGGAAGCAGATTTAGAACTGAATTGAGAAGGAACTTCTTTACCCAGAGGGTTGTGAATCTATGGAATTCCCTGCCCAGTGAAGTTGGTTGACACTACTTCAGCAAATGTTTTTCAAGCTAAGATAGATTTTTTTTGAACAACAAAGGAATTAAGGGTTCCTGTGAGAGTGTGGGTAAGTGGAGCTGAGTCCACGAAAAGATCAGCCATGATCTTATTGAATGGCGGAGCAGACTCGAAGGGACAGATGGCCTACAAAAGTTTAAACACACGTATCAACAGCTTCAAGAACAGCTGTTCCCCGCTGTTATTAGACTGCTGAATGGACCCTCTCAGGTTACAAATCTAATGTTGATCTGCTTTTGTGCACCTTCTGTGCAGCCATACCCTTGTATACCTCACTCTGTTCAATCACCCTATGATCCGAATGGCCTTGTATGTTATAATCTGCATGTACTGCTCGCAAAACAAATCTTTTCACTGTACTTAGATACATGTGACAATAATAACTCAAACCAAATAACAAAGCATTTAGAAAATCTGAATGAAATCAGATAGAGTCAACATGGTTTTGTGAAAGGAAACATAGATCTGACGACTTTATTAGCATTTGTTGAGGGAATAAAGAGTAATGTGATAAAGAGGAACTAGTGAACGTCATGCACTTAGATTTCCAGAAGGCATTTGATGAAGTGCCACCAAAAAAGATTACTGTGCAAAATTAGAGCTTGTGGTGTAGGGTGGTACACGTTAACATGAAGGGGGACGAACTGGTCGATTTCAGTTTGACTGGATGTGACACTGGTGTGCCACATAGTTCGGTGTTGGGGCTTTTCTTATTTAAAATGTATTTCCATAATTTTAATAAAGGGTCTTGAAAGTGTGATTGCTAAATTTCCTGATGATACAGGGATAGGTAGGAAAGTTGGTTGTGAAGCAGGCACAGGCATCTGCAAATTGAATACAGATTAGTGAGTATACAAAAGAAATTTGGCTGATGAAGTATAAATGTGAACATTGACAGGAAAATAGAGTCATAGTCATAGAGATGTACAGCATGAAAACAGACCCTTCTGTCCAACCCATCCATGCTGACCAGATACCCCAACCCAATCTAGTCCCACCTGCCAGCACCTGGCCCATATAGAAAAACTGTATGCTATTTAAATTGACAGAAATTGCAAACCCTGAGCTATAACAAGATCTGGGTGTCCTGCTACATGAGTCATAAAAAGTTTGTATGTAGATACAGCAAGTTATTAAGATGGCATTTTCTATTTTCCTGTCAATGTTCACATTTATACTTCATCTGTCAAATTTCTTTTGTATACTCACTAATCTGTGTTAAATTTGCAGATTCCTGTATCCACTTCACAATCAAATTTAAGGTGGCAAATGGAATCTTGTTAAGGCATTTGAAATATAAAAGTATAGGTGTTTTGCTACAAATGTACAGAGCATTGGTAATGCTACATCTACCGCACTGTGTATAGTCTTGGTCTCATTATTTAAGAAAGGATGTAGATACATTAGAAAAGTTCAGGGAAGGTTCACTTAGCTAAAACTGGAGATGCTGTGGTGGTGTGGAAGGAGGGGGAATGTGTAATGAGGAAAGACTGGAAACAGTAGGCCTGTACCCATTGAAAGTAAGGAGTTTGAGAGGTAATTTTATTAAAATATACAAGATCCTGGTGAGAGTTGACAGGATGGATGCTGAAAGGAAGTGTCTTATGGGCGAGTCTAGAACCAAGGGGCAGGTCAGAGTTTATAAATAAGGCGCCTCACATTTAGGACGAAGGTACAGATAAATGTTTCTCTCACAGGATCATGGGTGTTTGGAAGTCTCCTTCATAGAGACTGGGGAAGGTAGGGTGATTGAATAATTTTAGATAGATTCTTGACTATGAAAGGAGTCAATGGTTATTAGGGGCAGGCTGGAATATGGAATTGGGACTGCAATCATTTCAGCCAGAATCTTTTTAATTGTAAAGTAAGTGAGAGGGACTGAAGGGTCTGCTCTTGGTGTTAATTTGCATGTATGTATTTTCAATTTTCTCAGTGTGAGAGTGACATGACCCCTAAAAGGCCTAAAGGAAATCACTAATTAATCTCCTTGTAGAGCTTATTGAGTATGAGTTCCTTTGGTAACAGGCAATGGCCTGCCCAGCTAGAACTCATCACCTGAGCCCTTTCTTAAGCACACCCAGAGTATTCTTGTGGTACAGTAGCAGTGCCCCCTACCTCCTGGGCAAAGATGCCTACATTCAAGTCCCAAACTGCTCCAGAGGTGTGCACGAATATTTCTGAGCAGCTTGGTAAAAAAAATCTAAAACATACCCAGGGATCAGTCTACAGAGCTGTCTGCCCTGGGCTGGGATTAACCTATGCACACTAAGTAGTAGCTCTATTTTGATGTTCAACAACAAATGATGCCCTTTTTAGCCAGGCTTCCTGAGTTAAATCAATTCATCTCAAGTGTTATAGAAATCAAGAAAAGATGGCATTAACTTCATACCAAGGCTAGTGTCTGCATACCTCCCTCTTCAAGAAGCACATCTGTTTATATCAGATTAAACATAGCTTTCAATATCAAATTTTAAATACAAGCTGACAGACATGGGACTAGATTAATTTAGAACATCTGGTTGACATAGACGAGTCAGATGGAAGGGTCTGTTTCCATGCTGTACATCTCTTTGAGAAAGTGAAGACTGCAGATGCTGGAGATCAGAGCTGAAAATGTGTTGCTGGAAAAGCGCAGCAGGTCAGGCAGCATCCAAGGAGCAGGAGAATCGACGTTTCGGGCATGAGCCCGAAGAAGGGCTCATGCCCGAAACGTCGATTCTCCTGCTCCTTGGATGCTGCCTGACCTGCTGTGCTGTTCCAGCAACACATTTTCAGCACCAAAGACTAGTTTTCAATATACTATTCAGGAGCCATTGCTAACATTTGGAACATATTTTTGCTATTCAGATGTGGGAATTGCCCATATTATCACCCACAGTAAAGAGAACTATTGCTACAAGCTGCACTTAACGTTATCATGGAATGTTAACTGGCTTTGGACTAGATTGTTTGGTTTTTAAGCAGTCTATTCAAGACATCCCAAATTTTACAATAGCTACTCAAGACATTTTGTTTATAAAGTTTTGGTCCAAATTTTCCACTTAATGCTGTGTTTTATGCTCTAAAAGCATTAGTTAGCACTTTCCAGCTAATATGTATAATTTTAACAGTTGACTCAAGTAAGAGTATTTTTGTTGCTGAAATGAGTGAAGTTGAAAACTCTCCAAACTTCTAACTCCACAATTTGTGGAATTAGTATCTTAATTATCACTTGGCAAAGTTGCCACATGTGAAAGAGTGGTAAATGAAAAAAAGTGGTTCTTGTGCTATCAGAAAAGTCACTGACGAATAAAAGAAAATTCATATCTCAACATGAACCAAGGGAGACAGTCATTTGTGCATGATAGTTAAACAATAAAATATAAAATTATTAATCGCTTGTGGCACGTGGGTGTCATTAGCTGGCTAGAATTTATCACCTGCTCATAGTTGTCCTGGAAATGATGGTAATGAGCTGCCATTTTGAACCACTACCTTTCATGTGCTGTAGGTAAACCTACAATGCCCTTAGGGAGGGAATTCCAGGATTTCGACCCAGCGACAGTGGAGGAATGATGAGATGTTTTAAGTCAGGATGGCTTAGAAGGGAACTTGCATGTTGTGGTGTTTCCCCTATGCCTGCTGCCCTTGTGCTGGTGAAAGATCAGTGGCAAACTTTTGCAGTTCACCTTGAAGATAGTGCTGCTACTGAGGTTGAGAGACTGGGATGCTTGTGGATGTGGTGCCAATCAAGCAGGCTGGTTTGTTTAGGATGGTGTTAAGCTTCTTGAGTATTGTTGGAGCTGCACTCATCCAGGCAAGTGGCAAATATTCCATCACACTCCTGACTTGTGTCTTGTCGGTGGGAGGACAGGCCAAAGGGAGACAGGAGGTGAGTGGCATTCCTAGCATCTGACTAGCTGTTGTAGCCACTATATTTATATGGTGAATTCAGTTGGGTTTCTGGTCAATGGTAACCCCAGAATAGTGGAGGAAACAGCAATGGAAAGGTGGTGGTTAGATTGTCTCTTATTGGAGGTTGTAATTGTGAATGTTACTTGCCATTGTCAGCCCAAGCCTGGATATTGTCCAAGTCTTGTTCCATTTAAACGTAGACTAATTCAGTATCTGAGGTGTTGTGAATGGTGCTGAACTTTGTGCAAAAATACTCATAGAGTCATTGAGTCATACAGCATGAAAACAGACCCGTCAGACCAACTAATCCACACCAACCAGGATCCCAAACTAAACTAGTCCCACCTGCCTCTGTTTGGCCAATATCTCTCCAAACCTTTCCTATTTATGTACTTAATTGCATATCTTTTAGAACTCAAACCCTCTATTCCCAGCAACGTTCTGGTAAATATTTTCTGAACACAATTTAATAAAATCCCTCCTACAACAGGGTAACCAGAACTGCACTCAGTATTCCAGAAGAGGCCTCACCAAAGTCCTTTACAACCTCAACATGCTCATAGGCCTGAGCAATGAAGGCAAGCGTGCTAAATGCCTTCTTAACCATCTTATCCATCTGTGATGGTAATTTCAAAGAATTATGTGTCTGAATCCCTTAGTCTCTCTGTTTTACAACACTGCCCAGGCCCTACTATTAACTGCATAAGCCCTGCCCTTGTTTGTTTTACCAAAATGCAATACTTCACATTTATCCAAATTAAACTCTTCCACCACTCCTCAGCCCATAAAAGTCCAAGTAAACAATATCTACTGCTCTGCCCTTATCAATGTTGGTTATTTCCTCAAAATCCTCAACCAAGTTTGTGATGTGTGATTCTTCTCACACAAAACCATGTTGACTATCCCTAATCATTCCTTGCTTCTCCAAATGCATGTAAATTCTATCTTTCAGAATCACCTCTAACAACTTACCCATCGCCAATGTCAGAATCACAAGTTTCTCCTTCAGACTTTCTTAAATAAAGGCACAATATTAGCCACCCTCCAGCCCTCCAGCACCTCGCCTGTGATTATAGGTGACATAGATAATTCTACTAGGGACCCCGCAATTTCCTGGAAAACACTTGATCAAGTCCCAATGATTTATCCACTTTTATGTTTACTAAAACGTTGAACTTCCTCTTCTATAATGTGACCTGTTTTCAAAACATCAATATTTATATCCTGAGTTCTCTAGCCTCCATTTCTTTCCCCACAGTAAAAACTGATGCGAAATATTCATTTAATATCTCTCCCTTCTCCTGAGGTTCAAGAGAAAGACAACCAGTTGATCTTTAATGGATCCGACTCTCTATCTAGTTGCTGTTTTTATTCTTGTAGCACTTGGATTATCCTTAAATTTACCTTCTAATGCAATATTATGTCCATTCTTTGCCTTCTTAATTCCCCCTTAAAAACGTCCCTAAACATTTTATACTCTTCAAGAGAGTCATTTGATCCCAGTTGTCTATATCTAGTGTCTATTATTCTTTTTTTCATGACTAGAACCTCAATATCTTTATTCATCCATTGTTCCCCAATTTTAGCTTTTGCTCCAGCGGGAATATACTGGCTCTGACCTCTCATTATCACACTTTTAAACACATCAGCTCTCCAACTGCAAATGGTCTACTCCAATCAACTTTTGAAAGTCCTTGTTTCATGCCATTAAAATTTGCCTTACTCCAGTTAAGAAATTTAACTTTTATGGAAGGCTTATAGTAAAACTAATAGTATTATGATCATTAGTCCCAAAGTGTTCCCCTACTAACACTTCATTGCCTTGCCTTGTCTTATTTCCCAAGAGAAGGTCAAGTTTTTCTCCTTCTCTAGTGGGATCATTTGCATTTTGATGAAGAAGCTTTTCTTGAACACATTTAACAAATTCCTCACCATCCAAACTTTTTCCACTATGGCAGTCTAAGCTAATGTTTGGATTATTACTATTTCAACCCTATTATTCTTACATAGATGTGAGAATTCTCTACATATTTGCTCCTTAATTTCCCTCTGACCATTGGGTTGCTTATTGTACAATCCCATCAAGATAATCGATCCTTCCTTATTTCTGATTTCCACCCATATATTTTCACTGGATTGGATATTTCCTTTGAAATACCTTCTCTAATTACAGTAGTAATGTTTTTCCAATTTAACAACACTACTGCCCTCCTTTCTTGTCTCTTTTCAAGCCTTCCTATAGCATCTAAAACCCAGAACATTGAGCTGCCAATCCTGTCTTTCTCTCAACCAAGTTTTTGTAATAACTATGACGGTCCAGTCCCACATTCCAATACACACCCCGAGTTCATCCATCTTACCTGTAAGATCTTTTCCATTGAAATAAATGCACTTTAATTCTTCAGAGTTACCTCGTTCCCTTAATTTTCTTGTCTGTCTTTTTTAATTGCCTGGCTTTTTTCTGATTTAGAACCATCCTTATCTGTCTTTATATCTTCACTGCTACTTAAGAAGGACCCATCCCCCCCTCTCTAACAGTTTATAGGCTTGCAATATAAAAGTAGCAATCTCCCCGTTAGGATATTGGTCTCTTTCCAGTTCATGTAAAACCCATCCTTTTAGAACAGATCTTTTCTACCCTAGAAGAGATCCCAATGATTCAAGAATCTGAATCCCTCCACATTGCAACACCTCTTCAACCACTGATTTATCTCCCTTGTCCTTATATTCCTTCCCTCATCAGAACTTGGCTCCAGGAATATATCAGAGGTTTCTGCTTTTGAGGTTCAGTTTTTTTAACCTTTTATCTAACCTCTTACATTCAATCCTCAAAGCCTTAGCCCTTTCCCCAGCTTTGTTCTACCTTCTCACTTTCCCCTTTGACAATATGCTTCAAGCATTTTGAGACATCCTTAACCCTGGCACCAGGAATGCAAGACACTATCCTAGATTCATGCTTACTGCCTCAGAATCTCCTGTCTGTGCCCCTGACAGGACAGACCCCTATAATAATAATTCTTTTAAATCTTGACAACTCCTGTACAATATAAGGTTCATTCTTAATGCCCAAAATCTGACTGCCATTTCTACTTTCCCTTGAGAGACTATCTTGTTCAACAGTACCCAAAACAGAATATTTGGTTTGAGAGAGGAGACTTCTGAAGTACATTCTTACCTTTCCTAATAGTCAACTACTAGTCTCCTTTCTTTCATAAGGATGTTGTGAAACTTGAAAGGGTTCAGAAAAGATTTACAAGGATATTGCCAGGGTTGGAGGATTTGAGCAAGAGGGGGAGGTTGAATAGGCTGGAGCTGTTTTCCTGGAGGTTTATAAAATCATGAGGAGTATGGATAGGATAAATAGACAAAGTCTCTTCTCTGGGGCGGGGGACTCCAGAACCAGAGGGCATAGGTTTAGGGTGAGAGGGGAAAGATATAAAAGGAGCAACTTTTTCACACAGAGGGTGGTACGTGTATGGAATGAGCTGCCAGAGGAAGTGGTGGAGGCTGGTACAATCGCAACATTTAAAAGACATCTGGATGAGTATATGAATAGGAAGGGTTTGGAGGGATATGGGCCAGGTGCTGGCAGGTGGGACTAGGTCAGATTGGGACACCTGGTCAGCATGGATGAGTTGGACCGAAGTGTTTGTTTCCGTGCTGTACATCTCTATGACTCTATGACACTATGATTTGACTGATCCTACTGTGTTATCACTGCTCTAAATCTACTGGATATCACACTCTGTGTTTCTTGAATGCCTAAAAAGAAGAAGCTTTCAGTTGCACATTAGATATAAAAATAAACTATCCTTCCTTACCACAGATTTTAACCTTAATCATGCAAAAGATTAAAAATAATATAAATCTTAAAACAGGTCAAGCATTTAGCTGAAACAATAAAAAAAGGCCTCATCCTCAAGTCCTCCAACTATCAGCTTTCAATCTCAGGTTTAAAACCTTTCTCTCCAAACCCATCCATGTGTAGGCCTCTCCATAAGCTTCATATGTAAAACAATCTCTTCTTCTTCACATTTATTTTGGTGTAAAGTTTTAGAACATCAAGTTTCTCCAGATTGAAACTCAACAAACACTTGGAGGCCTTTCCCACTCAAACTCTATTTAAGAGAAAAGCTTCTTCTTTGAAGTTCAAAAACAATTTCAAAATAAAACATTTTAAAAATGATTTAAAAAAATAAATTAACTTACGCTCCTGACATAAGAAATCTACAAGAAAGCCTCAACTCAGGAGCATCTGCAAGATCTGCTACTGTCAGTCAACCATTTCTCTTCCCTCGCAGAGTTATAACGTTGTACAGCATGGAAACACACCCTTTGGTCCAACTCTTCCATGCTGAATATCCTAAGTTAATTTAGTCCCATTTGCCAGCATTTGGCCCATCTCCCTCTAAACCCTTCCTTTTCATGCACTCATCCAAATGCCTTTTTCATGTTGTGATTCTTCCTCTGGCAGTTCATTTCATATGCACACCACCCTCTGTATGAAAAAGCTACCCCTCAGGTCCCCTTTAAATCTTACCCCTTTCACCTTAAACCTGTGACCTCTAGTTTTGGATTCCCCTACACTTGGCAATTCACCCTATCCATGCCCATCATGATTTTATAAATCTGTGTAAGGTCATCCCTCAGCCTCTGATGCTCCAGGGAACATAGCCCCAGCTGATATTGCTTCTCCCGATAGCTCAATTCCTCCAGTCCCAGCAACACCCTTGTAAATCTCTTCTGAACCCTTTCAAGCTGGACAACGTCTTTCTGATAGCAGGGAGGCCAGAATTGAATGCAGTATTTCAAAAGTGGCCAAACCAATGTCAGCCTGTACAGCCGCCATGTGTTCTGACTCTATAATGCAGGGAAGGTTTTTTTTTGATGGTTAGATTCCTTACAGTGTGGAAACAGGCCCTTCAGCCCAACCAGTCCACACCGACCCTCCGAAGAGTAGCCCACCCAGACCCATTTCCCTCTGACTAATGCACCTGACACTACAGGCAATTTAGCATGGCCAATTCACCTGACCAGCATATCTTTGGATTGTGGGAGGAAACCCACACAGACATGGGGAGAATGTGTAACCTCCACACAGTCACCCAAGGCTGGAATCAAACCTGGGACCCTAGTGCTGTGAGGCAGCAATGTTAACCACTGAGCCACCATACTGCCCAAGGTCATTGAGGAAGCAGCAGATTTGCATGGAACAGGTTTTAAACCCACTGACCTGTACTATATTTTCTTTTCAGTTTTATCAAAAGGTCAGAAACAGTGATATTGAAACAATTGCACACACTCATTTGTCTACATGTAGATCCCATGAAACTGGTTGTGTAACTGTTTCTTGAAGTAGCCTCCAAATATGCAGGTTGTGTAAGAGACCGTTAGTTAGCTGAGACAGTCAAAGTTTTTAACCCTGTAACAATAGCCCTATTGGGTACAAGTCGGAGCAGCAAGGTCAGCCACATGTTCATCATCTGCAGGTAACAGCACTCAATTTCCAAGATTGAAGCTATCGTGTATATGGTTGAGGTGCACAGTGAATAGAGAGAGAAATCAGCAAAGAAACACAAATAGCTGAAGAGAGTGATTAAAAATAAAGATGTCGAGGAACAGTTCAGAGAATTGGGGAAATGTCAGATTTCCCCAAACTTTTCACACAAGCTTGTTCAGTTTGCTAATAGCTGCCCTCACTCTTCATTATCAGAAATTTTGTATCATTTAAATTGTCTGCTTTAGACTAGTGATTAACAGGGTACGAAGCTGCATGTATGAGATTAAAGACAGCTACCTAACACTGCATTTCAAATGCCTTATCAATAGAAGTTCTCAGTCCATCTGCAGATATATCTAACTAGCCTGGGTGCTTGTGTCAACTCCAAGGTCTTTTATACAATTTGCTTACATCATTGTTTAAATTTAAAATTCAAACCAACTGCAGGATTATTAGCTTGTTTTGTTCATTGCACTTGACAAAATACTCATTGAAAGTTTCTTCATTCTGTATGATTCAGGCATTTACAGAAATGTCATATCCTTCTAACAATATCAGACACAATGTTCATACACACACATATATGATTAAACAGTCTGAGATGCAGTTAAATGTTAATGAAATTTAAGGCTTAGATCAATCACATCTGGGTAGTACTGAATGTGTGAGGTCTTTTCTTTCGGAACAGAATGTAAGAAAAATTGGGATAGGTAATATCTGTCAAATTCAGCAAAATAATTTTAAAAGTTGTAAGCAAAATGTCATAGAGAAACAAATTCGCAGTTGAGCAAAGATTATGAGAGGCCAATTGATTTAGGTTAAGATCATTAATGATAAGTTTGTGTAACATTGCATAGCTGTAGAGTTACATCACAAAGGGTTCAGGCACTAATGATTTTAACATAATTGCAGTACATAGCATTATCATGTTTGCAGAGACTTGACTTGACTGAAACAAACACCAAGTTGGGAATTTGGTTCAAAGTAGAAATTTGAATGGCGTTGGGGGGGAGGGGCAGAGGTGGGAATCCTTTAACTAAGAGTCAATCTCCAGAGAGAGAGGTGATTGGGATAGGGTAAGAGGCTTGGATTGACAGGTCTACCTGCAATGAGACCAGTGATGGAGTGATATCATGAACCATAATCGGATGCATGTGTTGGGAAAGCAGTTTATTGTGTGCAGGATTAAAATAAGCTTTATTGTCATATGTACCTCAATACTGTGAAAAGTTTACTAGTTGTCACTTACAGCAGCATCTTAGGTATAAAAGTACCTAGAGCCAGATTCTTAAGTACTGATTCTTAGGAATAATTTAGAAAAATATAAAACAAAAGGAATAAAATAGAAAAATAAAGGAATAAACAGTTCAGAATTACACTCCTTCCACCCCAGTTTCCACCAGCACCTCACCTCCAGACTACAAAAGGATAAAAAGGAAATTACATAAATAGAGTTCATCCTGTGAATAAGGGTTCTTTTATACAAATACAGGGCTTTTGCAAGGTCTCTGCAAGGTTCCACATCCAGAAGTCCTCTCTTGGGCACAACTCAAGTGTGCAGTTGAGTCCACACTTCAGGCTCTGTCACTGCCACAGCCAAAGACCCCTGAGTCAGATCCTGAGTCCATGCTGTGGGCCTACCACAGTAGGAGTATTTGGCAAATATTTGTAACCTTCAACCTTTAACCTTTAAGGTCTTTAATTTGTGTTTAGGCCCCTAGATTTTCTCTCGTTTTCTTTGAATAGCTTGTTAAGTATAAGATAGATACTGGTGTAAAAAGAATTACAATAAAGTGTAAAGAACAGGGATTCTAGAGAATTAATTAATACATTAAATGAGATACAATAGTGATGGCAAGGTGGGTGATGTATTGCTACTGCAGTATGTAGGAGCTGCTGGACACTAAGTGATCCAGAGTGGATACATCTGTGGTGAGTGTTTGCAGTTTCAAGAACTTTGGATCTGATTTGAAGATCTCAAATCTGAGCTGCAGATGTTGCACCCAGCAGAGAAGGGAAATGTTCCCTGGATTAAGTATTTTAAATTCAGTCAGATTAAGTATTTTAAATTCAGTCTGTGATCAGGGACAGGAGGGTGTGACTGCAGGTGAGGTAGATATGAGGACCCGGGGTTAACATTGGAGAACTTTGGACTCTGCAATTGTCCAACAATTTCAAGGTCCATGAAAACTGTGTGTATGGGACTAGGAACTGTAGTGGAGAATGAGCAAATTGACCATGGCACCATGATAAAGGGAGCAATTCAAGATGTGGGAGGAAACAGGATCTTAGATGTTACAGGGGACAGTCTAATTAGGGAGATAAATACTATATCTGCAGCAGTGAGCATGAGTGCTGAAGGCTGTGTTGCCTTCTCAGTGTCAGGGTTAAAGACGTCTCCTTGGAACTGGAGACAAATTTGAAGTGAAAGGGGATAAATCCAATTGTTGTTGTCCATGCTGCTCCAAATAACATTAATTGGATATGGGGTCCAATAAAAGAACTTGAACAGTTAGGAACTAATTAAAAAGCAGAAACTATAAGATAGTAATCTCAGAAAAACTGGTACACAGTAAAATAGTGGAGGAGAGATGGGTTTTAGTTAATGGGGGGCACTGGCACCAGTACTGAGTAGAGGGGAACAGTTCTGGTTGGACAGACTTCACTTGAGTAGTGCTAGGACTAGTGCCCGGCAAATCAAATAACGAGGACTGCAGTGATGATGTTAAGCTAAATAAAGGAGCGGAAGTTGCAGGAGAAAGGATACATAGATTTACAAAGCAAAGGATATGGCAACATTACAGAGTACCAATCCAGATAATGGTATCCAAAGTGGAACAGGAAGGGACAGAATGTGTGAACATAGAAAAACTGCAGGAAAGAGTCAAAATAGGGGAAAAAATGTCAAAAGGCTAATTTAATGATGCATCACTTAAATGCATGAAGTATCCAGAATAACATAATTGAATTAATGGCACAAATAGAGATTCATGCATATAATCTTGTGGTTATATCAGCAATGTGGTTATAAGGAGATACAACCTGGGGTTTATAAATATTCAGAGTTATACGAATTTTCAAAAAGACAGCAGGAAGAAGAAATGTGGTGGATGTCTTTTTTGGTTTGAGACAGAAAATATGTGATATCAAAAAAGTGATCTTTGATCAGAAGATGTAGGATTCCCATGGGTGGAGATAAAAACTAATAAGGAAAGGAAGATTAAAGCAGGAATAGTCTTTAGATCCAACAGTAGGTATACTGTAGGACAGAGAATAAATCAGGAGATAATGCGAACACATAAAAAGGTAGTAGATTGATCATGGGTGGCTTTAATCTTCATATAGATTGGAAAATCAAATTTGCAGAGAATTCCTGGAGTGTACTTGTAATAGTTCACTGATAAAAAAACATAAAGATGGAGAAAATAAACTTTGAGATTAAACTTTGAGATTAAACTAGCAGATAGTCTCAAAATGATATTATTTCTTTACATATATAACAAGGATAAGAGTGACCAAAGTGAACATTAGCTACTTAGAGAATAAGGCTTGAGAAATAATGATAACAGAGGAGTTGAATAATTACTTTGCATCAGTCTTCACTAATAGCATTGCAAAAATATTAAATAATCGAGGAGTAAAAAGAGGAGTGTATAATAACTAACACTGGACAAAAAGTATTACTGCAAGTAGTAGGGCAAAAGGCTCTTTAGACCCCTATGTCTGAAAAGTTGTATCATGGGATAAGTCCCAGAGGATTGAAAAACTGCCAATGTAACACCTTTATTTAAAAAAAAAAGATGACTACAGTCAAGCTAGCTTAACATCTGTTGCTACGAAATTGTTAGAATCTACCACAAGGGATGCAAAGCAGAGCATTCAGAAAGGCATAAAGTAATCAGTTAGCATGACTTAATGGAGGTGAAACCACACCTGACAAATTTATTAGAGTTCTTTGAGGAGGTTACAAGCTGGATAAATAAAAGGGAACCAGTGGATATTGTATACTTGGATTTTCAAAAGACACTCAATATGGCACCATGGTTAATACTACTTAATAAGAGTAGAGCCCGTGGTGTTGGGTGTAGTATATTAAAAATGGATAGAGGATTCAATAAGCAACAGAGAACAGGAAGTTGGGTTAGGGGTTATTTTCAGGATGGCAAACTGTAACTTGTGGAGTGCTATAGGGGATTACTGATGGGACCACAAGTATTTCCAATGCATATTAATGATTTAGGCGATGAAAGTGACTGTATTATCACCACATTTGTAGGTGACACAAAAGTAGGTGGGAAGGCAAATGGTGAGGATGACACAAAAAGTCTATAGAGGATAGAGATAGATCAAGTGAGTGAATAAAAAACTTATTAGATGGAATATAATGTGGGAAAATGTGAGATTATGCACTTTGGCAGGAAGAATAGAGGATCTGAATATTATTTGAATTGTGAAAGAAAGCAAAAAGTTTCAGCACAGTGGGAATTGGGGGTCCTCATACAAAAAGTACAATAAGCTGCCATATAAGTTCAGCAGGTAATAGGGAAGGCAAATTAACTGTCGTCTTTATTTTAAAGTGAAAGGAATATAAAAATATGGAAGTATTGCTAAAACTACATAAGTCACTAGTCAGACCACACCTGGGAAACAGTGAACTCTTTGTTCTCCTTGTCCAAAGGGTCTGTTTCTCTGCTGTATGATTCTATGACTATGACTATACAGTTGCATTAGAGATAGTGGAGACAAGGGTACTACGTTGATCCAGGGTATGAAGGATTGTCTTATGAGGAAATAGGCTGAGTCTATATTCATTGGAGTTTAGAAGAAACTTAGATGAGATCAAGGCAGAAGAGGACACTGTTCTGAAACAGTGCAAAAAAGCAGAAGGCAGCAGCTTCATAAATAGCAGGGGAGAGACCAGGGTCAGCAGCTTCTAAACATCTGTGAAAGCTTCATAAAGAGAAAAGCAGTCCTGCATAAGAAGGGCTGCCGAGGAAAGAGATAAAAACTGGTGGTAGAGAATCCTTTAAAGTGTTTCCACTTGCCACAACTGAAGTAAAACAGGTAGATGGTTAGTGGATGTCTCTTCTGCACCTCTTTTAATTGGCCAATTGGTTTGAATCAGGAGACGTTATTTGCAGTTGAAGAACACTGTAAGGAAATTCACCCTTAAAATATTTAACATCCAACTTAATTAAATAGAATACAGATGGCTGGACAGGTGATGAGTTGTACCTGTAGTATGTAGGAGCTGATGAATGCTGCTGTAATCCATAATGATCACACCTGTAGCAGAGTTTATTCCTTGCGGAGCTTCAGCTCAGTTTTAATGAACTGCAATCTGAGCAGAGTATACTGCAAAACATCAGGGCTAAGGGAGAGGTGTCTGGACACCATGTTTCAGGGGGAAGTTTCATCTTTACATTAATTATATAAAATTTGTTCAATGCTCAGAGACATAAGGGTGTCACTGCGAGCGAGGCAGGTATAGGGATTCAGAATTCAGCTGTGGGGGAGCTTTAAGCATCCTTCTGTCTAATTGTTACCCTCATGTTAATGAGGGCACAGACTACAGGGTAAATGAGCAAACTGACCACAGCACCATCATGGCAGAGAACACCATTCAACTGGGGGGAGAAAAGAGCAATGCGATAATGGTATTGGATAGTGTAGTTAGCGGAATGGATACTACTCTTTGCACAAGGATAAAGAGTCTCATTGTTATGGACCAGGCCAGACTCCCTCAAAACCCTACGTTTCTGGTTGTTTCCGACAGATGTATGGTGGATATCCCAGGGGTGATGTAGCTGGTCAAAACACTTGGTTTCAAGTAAAACAGAATTTATTTACATACCAGTGAAGGAAACACAAACAAACAAGAACACAATTTAGAAAAACAATAATTTGAAAACCTGACTGACACGATATCTGATTTCCTGCAACATCCCATAAGCACATCCCTTGGCAAAAAAGTAAATTCAAGCACAGGTTCTTACAGGAGAACTGTCAGAGAGAGAGAGAGAAAGGATCCACTGGGGATTATTTGCTGAAGCGTGGACCCTCTTTCCACTGCAGTTGTTACTCTGGGTCCCCAGCTAAAACCAAACCAAACTGGAAATGTCCCTGAACTGGAAGAACAAAGAACAAAGAAAATTTACAGCCCAGGAACAGTCCCTTCGGCCCTCCAAGTCTGAGCCGATCCAAATCTACTGTCTAAACCTGTCACTCAATTCCTAAGCATCTGTATCTCTCTGCTCCCCACCTACTCATACAGCTGTCCAGATGCATCTTAAATGAATCTACCGTGCCTGCCTCTACCACCTCTGCTGGCAACATGTTCCAAACACCACCACCTCCCCCCCCCCCCACCTCTGTGTGAAGAACTTGCCGCATGTATCCCCCTTAAACGTTTCATCTCTCACCTTGAAAGCGTGACCGCTCATTATTGAATCCTTCACCCTGGGAAAAAGCTTATTTCCATCCACCTGTCTATACCCTTCATGATTTTGTAAACCTCAATCAGGTCCCCCCTCAATCTCCCTTTTTCTAATGAAAACAAACCTGACCTACTCAACCTCGCTTCATAGCTAGCATCTTCCATATCAGGCAACATCCTTGTAAACCTTCTCTGCACCCTCTCCAAAGCATCCAGAACTGTACACAGTATTCTAAATGCAGCTGAACCAAAGTCTTGTACAATTTTAGCATGACTTGCCAGCTCTTAGACTCAATACCCCATCCAATGAAGGCAAGCATACTATATGCCTTCTTGACCACTCTATCCACCTGTGCAGCAACCTTCAGGGTACAATGGACCTGCACTCCCAGATCTCTCTGCCCATCAACTTTTTCCAAGGCTCTTCCATTCATTGTATAATTTGCTCTAGAATTAGACTTGCCTAAATGCATCACCTAACATCTGTCTGGATTGATCTTCATCATGTCTGGATTGAACTCCAGGCTGGCCACTTCCCTTTCATTGTACAACTGTTTCAAAAAAAACCTAAAAGCCTCTTCCTCTTCCCTCAGGCAGTATCTGTTAGCCATTAGCAAAGATCCCAACACCCAGACAAATCAGAACCTCTGTCTTTTACAAACCCTCTTGAAAAACATCAATTTGATATCATAAGCTTGTTAAAAAAACAATACAGACACACCATAGACTGTTTTGTCTAACTGGTGCCAAGGTGCAGAACATCCCTTCTGAGCCAGAGTAAAAGGGGAAATACTAATTTGAAATGGTCCACTTCAAATGGAAGACTAAGAAAGAGATCTTACTGAGGGTTTCTGTGCAGACTAAGTTAAAAAGCAGAACCATAAAGATAATAATCTTTAGATTACTCCTCTGAGTATTTTCCAAATTGGCACAGGATAAATATGATTAAAGAAGTAAACATGTGGCTTAAAAAATGATGTCAAGGAAATGGGTTCTGATTTAGAGTCATAGAGATGTACAGCATGGAAACAGACCCTTCAGTCCAACCTGTCCATGCCGACCAGATCTCCAAACCCAATCTAGTCCCACCTGCCAGCACCCGGCCCATATCCCCCCAAAACCCCCCCATTCACATACCCATCCAAATGCCTCCCAAATACTGCAACTGCACCAGCCAACACCACATCCTCCAGCAGCCCACCCCACACACACGCACCACCCCCCACGTGAAAATGTTGCCTTTCAGATCCCTCCAACATCCTTCCCCTCTCATCCCAAACCCACGCCCTCTAGTCCCGGACTCCCCGACCCCAGTGAAAAGACCCCGTCCACTCATCCCATCCATGCCCCTCATAATTTTGTAAACCTCGATAAGGTCACCCCTCAGCCTCCAACGCTCCAAGGAAAACAGCCCCAGCCGCCCAGCCTCCTCCCACAGCTCAAATCCTCCAACCCTGGCAACATCCTTGTAAATCTTTTCTGAACCCTTTCAAGTTTCACAACATGTTTCCGATAGGAAGGAGACCAGAATTGCACGCAATATTCCAACAGTGGGCTAACCAATGTCCTGAGGTAAAAACAATGACTGCAGATGCTGGAAACCAGATTCTGGATCAGTGGTGCTAGAAGAGCACAGCAGTTCAGGCAGCATCTTTTCGGATGCTGCCTGAATTGCTGTGCTCTTCCAGCACCACTGATCCAGTAACCAATGTCCTGTACAGCCGCAACAGGACCTCCCAACTCCTGTACTCAATTACCTGACCAATAAAAGAAAGCATACCAAATGCCTTCTTCACTATCATATCTACCTGTGACTCCACTTTCAAGGAGCTATGAACCTGCACTCCAAGGTCTATTTGTTCAGCAACACTCCCTAGGACCTTTATGGGACATTGGCTCCAATTCTGAGGAAATAGAGAACTCTTCTCCTGAGGTGGGCTTCATTTGAGCCATGGCAGGACCAATGTGCTGGCAAATCATATATTTCGAATTGTAGTAACCAGTTGTGGGTTGAGTGTGGAAAAGGTTTGATGAACATTAGCTTAGAAAATCACAAAGAAACAAGAAAGCAGAAATGAAGAGGTAAATGATAATTAAAATGTGACATAAAGCGGGTAGAAAATATATGGAGCAGAAATTAGAATCAGAGGCAGTAATTATGGCAAAAGATCAATGCTTCAGACTCTTTATTGGGATAAATGTAAAGTTGCTGTTGTCCCACTTACTTGTTACAAAAGGGTAACTGGTGGCGGTTTAACCTGAGGGTCACTACACATCAGGAATAGGCAGAGAGTGGGAAGGCAAGTCCATTATGGCACCCTCAGCCTGTGTGGGAATCAAACCCAGGCTGTTGCATCAGACACCAGCTGTCCAGCCATCTGAGCTAACTGACCCCCTTATTTGAATGCACACAGCATTTGTAATGAGATAGTTTCGGTTGACAACGCAAAGAGAATTAAATAAATCTGACTTGATAGATGGACATATGGTTACTCGATGAACAAAACTGGGAACTCAATATTCAAGGTATTCAACTTCCAGAAGTGTAGCAAATGAGGTGAGATAGCTTTGTTAATAAATTAAGGTATCAGTGTGGTGGTATCTAGTAGCATAGACGCAATAGATCATGACATCAAATCAGTTTGGGTGGACATAAGGAATATTAAGGACCATAAGTCACAAGGTGGCATGGTGGCTCAGTGGTTAGCACAGCTACCTCACAGTGCCAGAGACCCGGGTTCAATTCCAACCTTGGGCGACTGTCTGTGTGGGTTTGCTCCAGTTTCCTCCCACAGTTCAAAGATGTGCAGGTTAGGTGAATTGGCCATGCTAAATTGCCCATAGTGTTCAAGGATGTGTAGGTTAGGTGCATTAATCAGTGGTATATATAGGATAGGGGAATGGGTAAGGGCAGGAGGGTCAGTGTGGACTTGTTGGGCTAAAGAGCCTGTTTTTACACTGTAGGGATTCTAGATGGAGTTGTCTATAGGTTCCTTGAAGAGTTGCCTCATTGTAGGACAATGTATAAATTTGGAAATAATGGAGTTATGTAAGACGGGCAGTACAGTTGTTATGGGTATATAAAGTAGACAGGCAGGGGGCTGGAAGAACACAGCAAGCCAGGCAGCGTCAGGAGGTGGAGAAGTCAACGTTTCAGGTATTGAGTGGACAAATCATACGGTCAAGACTAATATGGAAGAAGAATTTGCAGAGTTTAAAAAGGATTGTTTCTTTTCAAACGGCATGTGGCAAAACCTACCAAGAAACCGTATATTTTAAACCTGATAATGTGTAATGAGGATTATTAAACAATCCCATTGTTAAGGATTCTATAGTGGACAGTGATCACAAAGTAGTAGAAATTCAAATCCTGTTTGTGCAGCAACAGTTTAAATGCCAAACTAATGTCCTCAATTTAAATAAGGGCAATTACAAGAGTTACAAAGAGAGAGTTGCCTAAAATCGACTAAAATAATAGACGAAGGGAAAACTCAGTGGAAGATCAGTGGCAGATACTTAAGCAGATATTCCATAATGCTGAGCAAAAATTCATTCCAGTCGAAAAGAAGAACTTGATGAGAAGGATGAACTACCATTTCTAATAAAGATGATCAACGAGATGATCCAATCAAATACTAGGGCATACAAAATAGCAAAACCTAGAAGTAGGCCAGAAGATTGGGTATGATTTAGGAATGAGCAATGAATGACTAAAAATGTTCTGAGTATAGTACAATATGTGGAAATGCTGATGTTGAACTGGAGTTGTCAAAAATCACGCAACACCGGGTTGTAGTCCAACAGGTTTATTTGAAACTGCATGCTTTCGGAGAGTCTGCTCCTTCCTCAGGCAGCTATTGAGAGAGAATATGTTCGACGTAGAATTTACAATAAAAGATCAAAGGGTCATACAACTAATGCGAATGTGTTGAACAAACCTAGATGGCTATTAAGTGTTTGATCAGTTAGAATGGAGGTGCAGGTTTCAATTGTGTAAATCCCTGCCCCAATTTAACTTCAGGTTTTATTAGAATAAAGGTCATGAGGTGGAGGTGCTGGTGCTGAACTGGGGCAGACAAAGTGAAAAATCACTCAAAAGCAGGTTATAGTCCAATAGGTTTATTTGGAAGTACAAGGTTTTGGAGCACTGCTCCTTTACCAGGTTGCTAGTGGGGCAGGATCACAGGACACAGAATTTATTGTAAAAGATCAAAATATGCAATGTATTGAACAAACCTGGATTGCTGTTAAGTCTTAATCATTTAGAATGGGGTCGCAGGTTTTGATTCATTAACATGTAAATCCCAGAACTTCTTTCAAGTCACATTCATGAGATAACTTAAGGTATTTTTTAGAAAAAGTGACATCTCAGCTCAGACAATGCACTAAAGGTGTGAGGTTAGAGACTGTCTGCATTCCAACCTTGAGTCAGACTGGCTCTATTTCCAAAGTGTGAGTTTATAAAATGTCAGATGGACTGACTGCCAACAGATTGTGTGCTTTTTTAACAAATTAGAGTGTATCTGCAAATATAAATTTGCAAGTGCAAATTCACCCCATGGACGTGTGTGTGTGTGTGTGTGTGGGTGTGTGTGTGTGAGAGAGAGTGAGACAGTGTGTGTCTGTGCATGTATGTGTATATATGTGTGTGTGAGAGAGAGATAGGGTCTGCATAAATGTGTGAGTGTGATTGTGTGTAAGAGTGTGTGTATATATGTGAGAGTGTATAGTGTAGTGGGGTTACCTGTAGTGTGACACAAACCCAAGATCCCCATTGAGGCCATTGTTATGGGTACTGAACTTGGCTATCAGCCTCTGCTCGGTGACTCTGTTGTTGCGTATCCCGAAATCTGCCTTGGAAAACGGTCATCCAAAGAACCAAAGCCATATATCCTTGACTGCTGAAGTGTTCCCCAAATGGAAGGGAACATTCCTGTCTGGCGATTGTTGTGCAGTGTCCATTCATCAGTTGTCATTGCTTGATCTCACTAATATACCATGCATTGGTGCATCCTTGCCTGCAGCTTCTGAGATGTACAATGTTAGCCAAGTCACATGAGTACCTGCCACGTACATGGTGAATGGTGTCCCCAGGTGTAATGGTGGTATCGATGTTGACACTCTGACATGTCTTGCAGTGGTTGCCATGATGGGGTTGTATGGTGTTGTGGTCGATGTTGTCCTGAAGGCTGGGTTGTTTGCTGTGAACAATCATCTGTTTAAGGTTTAGTGGTTGTTTGAAAGCAAGAAGTTGCCTTCTGTCACAAGATTTACAGATTTCCTACAGAAACTCAGCACCCATGGACCAATCAGACCAGGAACATTCCTCATCACAATGGATGTTTTGGCATTCTACACCAACATCCTCCACAATGATGGCATCGCTGCAATAGTCTCTGTAGTCAATACCAACAACTGTCAATCTCCGAGCACCATTTGTCAACTTATCTGCTTCATCCTTGACCAGAATGTCTTCACCTTCGACAACCAGTTCTTTATTCAGACACACGGAACAGCCATGGGGACCAAATATGGCCTCAACTGGGACCTTGGGTTCACGTCGCACTACAGGTCACCCCACTACACTATACTCACAAACACACTCATACACATGGCATACACACACACTGTCTCTCTCTCTCACACACATACACACACACTCTCTCTCTCTCTCACACACACACACACACACACTCACACAGACTGTCTCTCATACACGCATACTCTCTCACCGGCATATACTCCCTCACACTTGCGCACACTCTCTCTCAAGCACACACACTCTTGCACACAGTCATGCAGATGCTCTTGCACACATGTACTCCCTTACACTCACACACACTCCCACTCAAGCGTGTATTCACACACACACACTCTCCCTCTCTCTCTGTCTCTCTCTCTCTATCGCTCTCAAGAGCATGGACACACACACACACACACCACGCTGTCTTCCTCTCTCTCCCTCCCTTCTTGAACAGGGAAGAAGACACATTTTTATTTTCTACTGGAACCATACTAGAATTCTAATATATTGAGTTCTGGATGATGTTGACCAATGCTCCATTATCTCTGTAGACACTTCCTTCAATTTCCTTCGATGCAGGCTATCAGGTCCTGGTGACTTGTCTGCCTTAGTCCCATTCGTTTATCAAACATTTGGTCCTTTGTGAAAGAGACTGTTACAAAATCTTTCATCATCTTTCAAGGTATTAGTACCTTGCCTATAAGTTATCTTTAGGATATTTAAGATATTTTTCACAGTTAATATGGGTGTAAAATATTTGCTTACATTTTTTGCTATTTCCCCACTTCCTGTTATTAATTCCCCAGTTCATCTTTTAAGGGTCCCAAATTTAATTTAGCTATTCTCTCTTTACATACTTGTAGAAGCGTTTGCTGCTTGCTTTTATATTTCTAGCTAACATACTTTCAAGATCAATTATCTCCTTTTTATGTTTGCAGATGTCAGCAAAATTGATGGATTGAGGAGGAGGATTGTCAAAAGATACAGCAGGATGTAGAAAGATTGCAGGTTTGGACACAGAAATAGCAAATTTTAATCCAGAAATGACTTTATTGGTTAGTCTTTGAAATATGGCTAGTGCATTTTTCAGACTAAATGGTATGATTTTAAACTGATACAGTCCATTCGATGTTACAAAAGCTGAAATTTGGTCTTCGGTCTTTCAGATAAAATTACTTGCCGGTACCCTCTGAATAAATCCAACTTAGAAATATAAGTTGCTTGCCCCACCTTTTCAATGCAGAGAGAAAGTGAGGACTGCGGATGCCGGAGAGTCAGAGTCGAACAGTGTGGCACTGGAAAAGCACGGTAGTTCAGGCAGCATCCGAGGAGCAGGAGAGTTGATGTTTCAGTCATAAACCTTTGTCAGGAATGTGGTGTGGGAAGGGGGTTGAGATAAATAGGTGGGTGGGGCTGGGGCTGGGGCTGCGGGGGGTAGCTGGGAAGGTGATAGGTGCATACAGGTGGTGAGTGTTTGTGATAGGTCAGTGGGGAGGGTGAAGTGGATAGGTGGAAAGGAAGATGGACAGGTAGGACAGGTCAAGAGGGCAGTGCCGAGTTAGAGGATTGGAGCTGGGATGAGGTAGGGGAGGGGAGTTTTGGAAACTAATGAAGTTGACTTTTCAATACAACCTTCCAAATATGGAATTGAATATGAATTAGACTTTGTAACTGCATTGACTTTACGATAGTTAACACATAACCGTTGGGTACCATTTGGTTTTGACACCATTACTATGGGTGAGCTCCATCACTGCAACACTTTGATTATGCCATTTTGGAACATGCGTTCAATTTCCTTTTGAACCTGTGCCAACTTTAGACTATTAAGTTTATAAGAATATTGTTTTATTGGAACTGCATTTCCCATATCTTTTTCATGCATAATTAGGTTAGTACTTCTAAGCTTATTTCCACACATCTCCCCATGCGATAGTAATAACTCTTTCAGATCCATTTTGACTTTTCACTGGAAGGCGACTCAACAGTTAATCGCAATTTTTGACAACTTCCTCATTGTTCAATTTAATTTGAGGAATGTCCAACTCAGAATCTTCTGAATTTGGTTCTTCACTCTATGTTGTAATCAGTAACACATGTTCCTCTTGCTTTCCTTTCCCTATCAAAATATCTTTTGAGCATATATACATGGCACACACTGTGAGGTTTATTTCTGTCTAGAGTTCTTATCAAATAGTTCACCTCATTCAATCTCCATTCAACTTGTTAAGGTCCATTAAACTTTACTTTTAAAGGTTCACCTATCACTGGAAGTAATACTAATACTTTATCTCTGTTAGTAAAATTGCCATTTTCTGATTTCTTGTCTACTTCCTGTTTCATCGTATACTGTGATATTTTTAAATGCTGACTGGCCAACTCCTCCACTCTATTTAATCATTCCAAATATGTGGTCTCTGAATCCTGACTCATCAATTTCTACGTAATTAATTTTAGTGGCCCTCTCACTTCATACCCAAAACTAATTCAGATGGACCGAATTTAGTTGATTCACTTGGTGCATCTCCAATGACAAAAGGTACAAATGGAATTCTTTTATCCCAATCATCTGGATAGACTTGACAATTAGGCCTTAACATGGTCTTTAATGTCTGATGCTACCTTTCTAGCACTCTCTGCAATTCTGGATGATATACAATGGATTTCAATTGTTTTGTTCTTGAGCTGTCCATAACTTCTTTGAGTAATTTTGATGTAAAGTTTGACCCTTCATCTGATTGTATCTCTGTGGGTAGTACATATCTAGTGAAAATTATGCGTAACTTCTCTGCAATCCTTTTAGCTGTGATATTGCGTAGTGGAAAGGCCTCTGGAAATCTAGTAGCCATTCATTTTGTTAATAAATACTGATTCCCACTTTTTGTTTTAGGTAGGGGCCCTATGCAATCAATTAAGACTCTTGTAAAAGGTTCCTCAAATGCATGAATGGGTATTAAAGGTACAGGTTTTATTACTACCCGTGGTTTTCCAATTACCTGACACGTATGACCCATCTGGCAAAATTCAACTACATCCTTGTGTAGTCCAAGCCAGAAAGAATGTTTTTATATTTTAGCTTGAGTTTTTCTTACTCTTAAATAACCTCCTACTGGGAGTTCATGTGCCACACACAATACCTCTTTCTATAAACCACTGGTATTATGACTTGATGAACTTCTCTTATTTGCCTGAGTATGTGATGGTCTCCATTTCCTCATTAAAACATCATTTTTATGAAAGTAGCTTTCAGGGATACACTCAGATTCCTCTTCTATGTATGCTTTTTGATACAATTGCTTCAGTTTTTCGTCTTTCTGTTGTAACTCAGTTAATGTCTCTGAGCTAAAGATATCCACATTAACCTCCACTTTTCCTGTCTTATCTCAACCATTTGATCAAACATGATCTCTGATAATTCAACTTCAACTTTCTTATCTGTATTCTTTGATCTCTCCTCCTGTTTCAACAGGTGACTTTGTGAACTTGATTCTACACAGTCAGGAAAAATCCCTATAATACCTCGGTTACCTGACTTTCCTCTGGTTTTTCAACCACAGTAGGCAGCACTGTTACCTGTGAACCAGCTATATCATTAGCAAGATCAAATTTAATATCTGGAGCCAAGAGTTTTTCCAGTACTCTTCCCACCGCTTCTCCACTTTTCACTGGACACTCTAACCTCACTCTACATAAGTGAACATTTCTTGTCTCACCGTGAATTCCATATACTAGCACTTTTTCTAGTAATACTCCTTCTGAGTTACACATCTCATCTCTCAACATCAAAGATTGACATGATCCCATATCTCTTAACACTGTAACTTCTTACCTGCTGTTCCTGGCCAATGCAAGTAAACTTTACCTTCGCAGGAAAATGGTTTAAGAAGATCTGGCACTTCCTCCTCAACCAACCTCCAACCAGATTGTCCATTCTGGTGCGGCTTTTTAGCCTCCACTGTGCTTTCCATTACCATTTCAACAAAATTCACTGGCTTATCCAGTTTTCATACATCCATCTTCCCAGTGCTTTTCTTAACCCAACAACACTACTTTATTGCAGTGAAAATACCGGAGCTTTCTAACCTCTCTTTTCCCTTTATGGGTTTCCTTTTTACCCTGTAGTAAGTCATCCTGATGAACCTCATTGAGATTTACCTTTCCCTTACCACATAAGGATTTCTCGATTCTCCAGTTTCTATCCTTCATGGATTGCAATTGATGTTGGAAGCCAAACTTTGATTTATGGACCAACTCATAATCATCAGCCATTTTAGCTGTGAATTTTACCATTTAACTCCACTCTTCTGCATAGTTCTCAGAATTCCTCCAAACTACTCGCCTAAGATGTCATATATTTGCTCTATTTTGAATGCCCTTATCCACCTATCAAAATTACTTTGTTTGATCCTTTCAAACTCAATGTATGTTTGACCAGGGTCTCTCCTTAGATTCCTGAAACATTGTCTGTAGGTTTCTGGCACAAGCTTATATGCACTTATGTGGCTTTCTTGACCTCCTCAGATGCCCCAATACTTCCTCTGATGGTGATGCAAATATCTCACTACCTCTACCTACCAGCTTTGTTTGGATCAACAAAACCCACATGGTCACTGGCCACTTCATTTGTTTAGCAACCTTCTTAAATGAGGTGAAAGGGCTTTTTTATCTTTCTCAGCAAATTTAGGCAATGCTTGGATATATTTAAACAGATCCCCACCAGATCTTTGGCTCATCCTCACTCTCTTCCTCACTGTGCTTACCTTATGCCTTCACTATTCCCTCAGTCTCCATGTCAGAAACTTGGAACTCTCTTCTACACTAGATGGACTGCAGCTGTTCAAGAAGGCAGCTCACCACCATCTTCTCAAGGGCAATTTGGCATGGGCAACCAACATTACATGAACCAATAAAAAGAATTTAGTTGTAAAGTACCAGAATTAAACACATTTCATGCTTTATTCCTGTTATTGCATTATGTAAATCCCACTATAGTCCATGATATGGAATTCTAGATGGTAGTGTAGTGTTGGCCTTAAAAATATCCTCAAACCAGACCACTGAGCGTTGAACATTAAGGGTCAATTACTCATGACAATTGAAGGAAACTGGAAAAGTACATAAAAAACAGACATAATGCAAAAACAGCCTATTTTTACTGGGAGGTAACCACGTAAAACTGGATTGCCTGTGGGAACTGTCCTACTGTGTAGTTACATGGGGCCACCTGGATATGTTTTTAAGCCTGTTTATAAGTTGGAAAAGTACTATAGTCGTTATGAAGTGGAGGTTCAGCACATGATGTTAGATTCAGAATCATGTTAATGTCAAGGACTTTGCCCCACTCATTGGACTTTTCACCACTGGGTTAGGGTTCGTGTGACCAGTGTCATGGAATCTGAAATAGAGGTCCAAGTGCCACCACTACTGAAGTCCCTGGTGGATAGAAGGAAGTGTAAGGCTCACTTGTCTTGTATACATGTATATAATGTAGTTTAAGTGAATAGATTCACTCATTAGTTTGCAAATGTCTTGAAAATATATTAATTAAATAGAAAATTTCTGCCACTTTTACATGAAAGTCACTACACCATGATGCCTACATCAATTACGTAAGTCATACTCTATGAGAATTAAAATTAAGATTAAGGTAAAATTCATCACTGTTCAGTTAATAGCTCCTGGGCTCGGGGAAAGTCAATTAAGGCATGATAGTATACCCTGAAGGTGCAGCTGGGACAAGACCTCCACGATGGGCTGCTGGATACTAGGACAGTAGTCTCCACTGAAGAAGACCACCATGCCGGGCAAGATCACCACTCCTGGTCAAGTCCGCCTGCCAGGCTGCTGGAATATGTGCATGCCGAAGACGAAGATCTGCACACCAGGATGAGACTTCCATGCTGGGACAAGATCACAACACCAGAACAAGATCACCACACCAGTTGACCACCCCAATTGGAGACCGCCACTCCCGGCCAAGACTGCCTTTCTCCTCCTTCGAGCATCCATGCCTTGCTGTAGACCTAGAGCTTAGCCTTCCCTGGGTCAGGGAAATCTGTCCCAGGCCTGATCTTTGCTCGCTGGGAGACCCTGGGCTGGAGTGGTGTCATGTCCGGTTCTTCCTGGCGTTACTGCTGCTGTCATCCGAGACCTCCTTCTTCACCCGTCACTTTCCAGGCTTAATGAAAAGAAAATGAAGAAAAAAAAGAGCAAAAGTAAAAAGAGATATAAAGTTCCCTCACTCCGTCACCATCTTGAAAAAAAGTATTAAGTAGGTTAAGCTAATGAATTTGCTTTATAACAAAGTGCATGCATATTCTTTCATAAATTTTGATCAGATTTTAAAAGTTCATTTGGTAGTTTCAGCCTAAAAATACAGATAGCAAATATTTAACTAACATACTGAAGATGAGATGCTTTTCCTTACAATGAAGCCCAAGTAAATTTGAATCATTTTCACGGGTGCAAAACGGAGAATTGCCACAATTAAGCCTTTATCTCAGTCGTACTGGTCATGTTCAATTATATGTTGTTACATTTGTGGTATGTATTTTGGTGAATGATTAGCCTTTTGCTGCAGTCTGTTAAGAATCTGTTGCAGTTTCTCACGCTATCTTAGACATTTAATCTACCTGTTCAGATGTATTATGACACACCTGCTGAGTAGGTGGTACTTGAACCCAGGCCTCCTGGCTCAGAGATAAAATGCAGACACTACCACTGCACCACAAGGGACCCACCACACTGCCTTATCCTTTCTGAAAGACAATTGCTTATGATTAGGCTAAAAGAGTTTAATTGGATTTTAGTGTTAAATCTTACAAAAATGACAAATGATGAAGTGAGCTACGAAATCAGTACAATGTATTTAATGCAAAAACAAATGCTCAAGAACATGCTAATATTGTTAATATATGTGACAAAATTATTAGATGAAACTTAAGTTTATCTTTAGGTAGATCCTTTATATTTAATATACCTCATTCATCTGAATGATTCATGTTTTTTATTAAGGCTAAAACTTTGGACTTATGATTCTTGCTATAATATATCCTTCAAGTTACATATTCCCAAATGTTTCATGTTGCTGCCTTGTTCATTGAGTGGCAATAGTTGTTTCTTCTGTTATAGTGCTTATTGAATGATGGCCCACTAAATTCTTCTTGCTCTGGAACAAAAAAAATTATGTTTAACAGTTTTTCATGAGCTTTAAAGCCAAAGAATTATTTTTAAAATGTAATTACTGTAATAGTTTCAGGCAATTTGTGCACAGCATGCTCTCACTGTGACCAGATTATTTGTTTTTTTGTTGTTGATTGATGGAAAAACATTGGCTAGAACATCAAGAAATAATGACAATTTTTACTTGATTTCTTTTTGTGCTCAAATCCCAGAGTGCGAGCTGAATCCATGATCTTCTGATTCAGAGCCAAGTATTACAAGCTGAGCTGTGGCTAACAATTAAACCAAAGCACGTTGTACTGAGAGCATAGGTACATTTAATAAATCAACAACTTGCATTTGCAAAGTGCCTTTAATATAAAAATAGTTCCAGGACATTTCTATGGAGCACGTTGTACAAAATTGAACACTCAGATATTCCAAACATTAGGACAGACATGCCCCTTTGAGCATTCTTGAATGATTATGATCTCTGTAGGCATCAAAACCTGATGGATACTGAGATGGTAATTTTGGTTTTCAGAAGCCAATGTGTCAGCACGCTGATCTGCATGTACGAAACCTCAGTTAAACTTCAGAATGGCTGTACAGCCATCAGCTTAAAGGGAACACTGGTCAGGCAGATGGTCCAATTCAAGTCTGCAGCTTGGCACCGTTTCAGTCCAGGAATGGGTCATGGTCAGTAATGAAAATCGAGCAAAATAGAGTTCAGATCTGAGTGGTCATTTAGTCGGTGGCATCTTACAAATTCAATCTGGGGGACAGGTCTTAGTCAATCCAGTATGTCATTACAAGGGAGTTCAAGGGTTATACCTTATATGACATTGTTGAGGCTCACCAGTAACTCGAATCTGGGGACTTGTCTGGTTGTATTGGCTAGCTAAGGGAATGTTTACAGTCATGGGATAGTCATCTCATTTGGTAATGTGGGATCTGATTGGATAGAGTAGAAAAAGTCTTAAAGTGGGGAGGGTGTCAAGGAAACATGAGGTTGTCAGAGAAACACAGACAGTGAAACCATGGAGAGGAATAGAATCAGGGCATAGCATGGGTCAGAGGAAGGAAGCTGTAACTCCATGCTACAAACAAAATATTGAACCTCAGTACCTTAATCCTAAAATTAACTGTAACCAAAGCCCTTTTGATTTCCAGCAGGCCACACCCAAATTGTGAGGAGTAACTAATATTTTTTTTCTGGAAGGGGTGGAGATGATGGCTGGAATGTATGACCAACTGAAAGGCCACCCCAATGATCAGGAGTCCAGTGATTAGTCAAAGCTAAGAAGGTGCCTTCAATTCCCACTAAAGAGGCATGTCTACAAAGCTCATATCATCCTGCCCTCTGAGTGATGGCAGGGGAGACCCTGTAAGGTTTCTCTACCACTTTTGTCCATCCAAGATTTGATATGGAGGATGTTGCATGTAGCAATATCAGACAGTAGAACGCTAAGGCAGTCATAGACTCCCAGGCCACTTGAGTCATTTGCAGCCTTGAGGAGTCCATGCTCCATGTGTGTACTTTGTGGGGACAGCAACGTAAAGTTGGTCGGGCTGATTACTGTGCATAGGGAGGGGTTCTGTGTAATCCAGCAGTACCAGATGCCTCCATGCATCTGCAATGTCAGTGACAAGGAGCAGCCTTCTCAAGCCACACTGCACTGAAGAATCACATGGAGCACATGCTGGTTGGGGACTTCGCCAGGCACAAGGATAACATCTTTGATGGCATTACCTTGAGCTTCATGTGCAAGTGCAGAGAACATACACTGCTTAGCGATACACCCTTATAAGGTTTTTAGTCTGTCCAGGTGCTGTCCCAGCATTTGCAGTTGGGATGGAAGCAGTCTGCTGGCGAGTATACCCTGGTGACTTTGGAGATTTTAGCAGATATCTTGCGGAAGCTTTGTGCCCAAAGGGCCCTGGCCTGCTGAGAAACTCCACTGCTTTAGCTGCTACAAGCAGGTTCGCTGGTATAAAGAATTGGAGGGCCATGATGAGTCTGTAGTGCCCTGAGGTGAAGCTGCTGAGGAGCCTAACTGGCGCGATACTTCCTGGTGAGTGCTGCTGGCACCTCCCCATCTCCTTAAGATGCAGGGGCACCCAGAGTGAGGTCCAAGTACTATGACCTCTCCCGCCTTGCCATTGATGCAGAGTACTCATGGCAACAGCAACGAAATGCAGTTTACACTGCACATCCAACAGCCACAGAGGGCTCTGTTGAACTTGGGTCACCCTTTACTACAGAAACAGCCATGCACTCATGTTGGAGCTGCTGTATTAGTCAGGAGCCGAATGGACTCCACTGTCTTACACTTCATTCTAGTAAGGAGCTCCATTATTTCCTACCTATCTGCAGATTGACCATGTCACTTAAGGAGAAAGTGAGGACTGCAGATGCTGGAGATCAGAGTCAAGAGTAAGGTCAGGTACAGTGGCATGTCTTCTGCATGGGTCTCAGCAGGTGCCTGCTTTCTGACAGTCATAGAGTCATACAGCACAGACAAGGCCCTCCAGCCTATCAAACTTGCACCAACAATAATTACAACTTAAGGCCTTTCAGTGTCTGAGGCTTTGGGTGTTTCTGCCTCTGCTAACTATGGCCCTATGTTGGTGTTGATCACTTCAGACCACCAGGTTGTTTATGTAGGTCTGGCTAATATATGTTCCAGGGTAATTAGCTTTGTTCTGATCAAAGTGCCAGACTTCACTGGTGCAACCTCCGAAATACCATAACTTTCATTCTCAAAGGTATGGTGTTGATGAAGAGAGGCTGTGGAGTCATAGACAATAGGTGCAGGAGTAGGCCATTCTGCCCTTTGAGCCAGCACCACCATTCATTATGATCATGGCTGATCATCCTCAATCAGTATCCTGTTCCTGCCTTATCCCCATAACCCTTGATTCCACTATGCTTAAGAGCTCTATCCAACTCTTTCTTGAAAGTATCCAGAGACTTGGCCTCCACAGCCTTTCTGCGGCAGAGCATTCCACACACCCACCATTCTCTGGGTGAAGAGGTTTCTCCTCAACTCTGTTCTAAATGGCCTACCCCTTATTTTTAAACTGTGTCCACTGGTTCGGGACTCATCCATCAGCGGAAACATGTTTCCTACCTCCAGAATGTCTAATCCTTTAATAATCTTATACGTCTCAATCAGATCCCCTCTCAGCCTTCTAAACTCAAAAGTATACAAGCCCAGTTGATCCAATCTTTCAGCGTAAGATAGTCCCGCCATTCCGGGAATTGACCTCGTGAACCTACGCTGCACTCCCTCAATAGCCAGAATGTCTTTCCTTACATTTGGAGACCAGAACTGCACACAATATTCCAGGTGCAGTCTCACCAGGGCCCTGTACAGCTGCAGAAGAACCTCTTTGCTTCTATACTCAATTCCTCTTGTTATGAAGGCCAGCATGCCTTAGCTTTCTTCACTGCCTGCTGTACCTGTATGCTTACTTTCATTGACTGATGTACAAGAACACCTAGATCTTGTTGTACTGCCCCTTTACCTAACTGCCTTCCTGTTCTTGCCACCAAAGTGGATAACCACACATTTATCCACATTAAACTGCATCTGCCATGCATCTGTCCACTCACCTAGCCTGTCCAGGTCACCCTGTAATCTCCTAACATCATCCTCACATTTTACCCTACCACCCAGCTTTGTGACATCAGCAAATTTGCTAATATTACTTTTAATACCATCATCTATATCATTAATGTATATTGTAAAAAGCTGCAGTCCCAGCACTGATCCCTGCGGTACCCCACTGGTCACCACCTGCCATTCC